>NW_015170303.1:328261-457243 GCF_001447785.1 Gekko japonicus | reverse complement strand
AAGCAGAAAGAAAGAACGGGAGCCATTTAGACCCATCTCACAAACAGATACAGCGAAGCAGAATACGCCGCAAGAGCCTGCTGTGCTGAAGAGTTAATCCTGCACCGTGCCTCCGAAGTGACTCACTTCCTCCTCCTTGGCTTAGAAACCAGGTCTGGGTTGACTCAGCAGAAAGGCGAAGGCTAAGAGGCGAAGGCTATGTTTTCCTATGGTTCATAAAGGCTTTGTTCTGCGCTGGCCTCCTTCTCGAAGACGACCGCGCCCAGGATTCCGGATCGGAGCTGAAGTCTGGGGTCAGCAGAGCAGTGCTTCGGGTGACGTCACAGAGCGCGGGCCTGAGTAGAAACCCGGCAGATAATGCAGAACCCCAGAACCCGAGCAAAATGCTTCCTGGATGATTCTGCATTTCATCTGCTTCTTCCCTTTACAGTCAAGCCATCACGACCCACATATCTTTAGGTCATAGAATCATAGAATGGAAGAGTTGGAAGGGACCTTGCAGGTCATCTAGTCCAACCCCCTGCACTCTGCAGGAGCATAGCTGAAAGATACCTACAACATATCCGAAAGATGGTTGTCCAGCCTCCGCTTGAAAATGTCCAGTGAAGGAGTATCCACCACCTCCTGAGTCACACTGTTCCACTGCTCAACCACTCTTACAGTTAGGAAGTTTCTCCTGATATTTAGCCGGGAACGACTCCCTTGTAATTTCCACCCATTAGATCTAGTCTCTTTACTCTTTACTGTGCTCCGTTCCTGTGCGCTCCTGCAGGAAATGACCCCTGGGCATAAGTCACCCAGCAATATTTAGCCGGGAACGACTCCCTTGTAATTTCCACCCATTAGATCTAGTCTTGCAATCTGGAGCAAGAGAGAATAGATCCGCTCCATCTTCTACATGACGGCCCTTCAAATACTCGAAGACTGCAATCATGTCCCCTCTAAGCCTTCTCTTTCCCAGGCTACAAGTGGTCTTGTCTCCCCATGTATGAACGTGTGCCCCAGTTTAGCTAACAGACTCAACAGCCTTTCTTTCTTTCTTTTTTAGCAGTGCCCTCTGTCTTCGAGGCAGGTACTTTGTCAATTAAATTCCATGGCATTGGTCAGTTGGGACGGACTGCGTGCACGCAGCTCATGGGCCATGTTGGGTGCACTAGAAGATGGAGGGCTTTTGGACTGGTGGGGCTGAGGGCAGGCAGCCGTGGGAGGGGCCACCCAGGACAAAAATGACCACTCCATCGTTGTTGTTTTTTAAATAAAAATTTATTAAATTCTTATAAACAAATTACAAGACACAGAAGTGAACAAATTTGAGCAGCAAGATATAACATTGTGGATATAAGGTAAGTATGAATATGCATACATATTGGTGACAAGGTATTATAGTTCAATTATAAAGCATTAACTTGTATTTCGCTTCAGAGATGTTTTCCCAATCAAATTTATTTATGTTAATTTTATCCAGAATGGGATACCATATATTTAACGGGTTATAAAATTCCACTTCATGTTGGTGCGTTGTGTCATGTATAGAGAAGTTTTCCAGCATATATATATCCCATGTTTTGTCGAACCATTGTTGTACTGTTGGTGGTGTTTGTTGTTTCCATTGTTGAGCTATTACTAATTTAGCTGTCGTAATGAGAATGTTAATCAATTTTATTCTAATTGCAGGTGGGGAGTCCTCCGGCCAGCGATGCAGCAGTATCACTTCAGGATTTAACGGTAAATTATAGGACGTCAAAGTTTCAATTTGCTGAGCGATTTGTTTCCAGAATTCCTGAATTACTTTGCATTCCCACCAATTGTGAAAGTAGGAAGCTTTCTCACAGCAATATGGAGAGATGGTAGGATTCATATGCGTTAGTCTCGTGGGTGTAAGGTACCATCTGGTGGTTATTTTGAGGTTGATTTCTTGTATCGTTGCAAGTTTAGAGATTTTTGCTTGGTCAGATTGAATCTGATTTGCCCTTTAAAGGCCTGTCAATCCCGAGAAGACCAAATTGGTGGTGGTGGAGAGTGCCACTGAGTCACAGCTTTTGCCTGCCTCTACGTCATGCCCCTGGACTTGGTGGTCTCCCATCCAATACCGACAGGGGCTGAACCTACTTAACTTCCAAGATCAGACATGATCAGGACAGTTTGGCCCATCCAGGTCAAGGCAAGTCAACATTTCCACTCACAAATATATACGTTTATGCAAGGAGCCCCTGTGGCATAAGCAGGGGTCATTTCGTAGAAAAAGAGGTGCAGGAGCTCATTAGCATAACTCATTAGCATAACTTATTTGCATATGCCACACCCCCTGACATCACCGGAAGTGTGTCAGAAGGCAACACCCACCGCTCAGGCTCCACTGGACTGTTTTGGATTGCTAGCTATTGGTGGGGGGGGAACGTGCAGATCTGTCCTCGCAGAGGAGGGAGAGCTTGTACCGGAATAAAACTTGGTCTTAAAGGTGCCACTGGATTGTTTTGGACCGGGGGGCCGGGGGGGGTTCTGCAACTTCCCTGGCTGCTTCTTGCTCCGACTGAGGGCTGCTGGGAGCAGGGGGTGGGGCTTGTTGCATGTGCCCGCCCCCTGGGCTCTTTACTGCCGGAGCTCCGTTCCTGTGCGCTCCTGCAGGAAATGACCCCTGGGCATAAGTCACCCAGCAAGCCTCCCTGGCAGACCGGAGATTCGAACCTGGCTCTCCCCATTCCTAGTCTGACAGTATGAACAACTACATCATGCTGGTGTAAGAGTTTGTCCCCCCACCCACCCCTCTCCAGACTTTCAGACGCACCTAAAATTGCAATAGATCTTCTTAAGCCAGGACAGCAAACTAGTAATTTCTGCAAGGTGATAAGAGATCCAGGTAGGCAGCCATGTTGGCCTGAAGCAGCAGGACAAAGCTGGAGTCCAGTCAGGCACCTTTAAGATCAACAAAGTTGTATTCAAGGTATGAGTTTTTGTGTGCATGCACACTTCCTCAGATGCATGGAAACTGAAGGGAACAGTTCACTGATATATGTAGAGGATGAACAGTAAATTAGCATACAGCATAATGACGATGTTTCAATGGATGCAAAAACTAAACAGCTATAACAAGTTTCTTTGGATTTAATTATGGGGAAAACACAGTCATTATGCCGTATGCTGATTCACTGTTCACCCTCTGTATACATCAGTGGTGGCGAACCTATGGCACGCATGCCATCGCCCCAGCCAGGTCTAGACCATTATTAAAGTGTCGAATTCTCTGCCAAATAATTTTAAGTAAATGAAAGCATTTGGGATTGCTTTCCTTACTTTGTTTGGATCATCTTAAGTTAATGTTGGTTTTTCTAAAGTAAAACCTCACTTTGTGATAAATAAGTGGGTTTTGGGTCGCAGTTTGGGCACTCGGTCTCTAAAAGGTTCGCCATCACTGGTATACATCAATGACCTGTTACATTCAATTTCTCCCCCCCCTTTTTTTGTATTTTTCATATGTGCATGAACATAACATAAGAACATAAGAGACGCCAATGTTGGATCAGGCCAAAGGCCCATCCAGTCCAACACTCTGTATCACACAGTGGCCAGAAATACCAGTGCCATCAGGAGGTCCACCAGTGGGGCCAGGACATTAGAAGCCCTCCCACTGTTGACCCCCCCAAGCACCAAGATGACAGAGCATCCCTTGCCCCAGAGCCCCTATCTATACCTTGTGGCTAAGAGCCACTGATGGACCTCTGCTCCATAAGCTTATCTAATTCCCTTTTGAAGCCGTCCATGCTTGTAGCCGCCACCACTTCCTGTGGCAGTGAATTCCAAGTGTTAATCACTCTTTGGGTGAAGAAGTACTTCCTTTTATCCGTTCTAACCCAACCGCTCAGCAATTTCATTGAGTGCCCACAAGTTCTTGTATTGTGAGAAAGGGAGAAAGGTACCTCTTTTTCCCTACCTGATCTATCCCATGCGTAATCTTATAAACCTCAATCATGTCACCCCTCAGTCGTCTTTTCTCCAAGCTAAAGAGCCCTAAGCGCTTTAACCTTTCCTCATAGGGAAAGTGTTCCAACCCTTTTATCATTCGAGTTGCCCTTTTCTGCACTTTTCCCAAAGCTATAATATCCTTTTTAAGGTGTGGTGACCAGAACTACACACAGTATGTGTGTGTGTGCATGTGTGTGAGTGTGCGCGTACCTGGAAGTCATGGCGACCTCTGGTGACTGACCCCTACTGGAGGCCTGGAGGACATTCAGAGAGGTGGCTGAATCAAGCCTGCCACCGCCTCCCGACTTCTGGTATTCCAAGGAGGTCTCCCATGCAAGTACTTGCCAGAGCTGACCCTGCTTAGCTTCTGAGGTCTGATGAGATCGGGCTGGCCTGGCTTATCCAGGTCAGGGCAATTGTTACTTCCAGTTTCAATGTATCTGAGGAAGTGTGCCTTGCACACGAAAGCTCATACCTTGAATAAAATGTCATCGGTCTTAAAGGTGCCACTGGACTCAAACGTTATTCTGCAAGGCGATAAGTTTGTGCATATATAACATTGGCGGTCTTTCATAGCACGGATGGCCTATCTGTTCCTATTGATTTAACAATGCTTTATTGTTATGAGCCAAAAAAACACAAGGAATTAGCACTTCACTCAACTCTTGTCTGGGCAGCCCCTTTATAACAAGGGTTTTTATTAACCAAAGAGGCAACTTCATCCGCATTCAACATCTTCCCTTGGAGAATGGCTTTTCATAGTAATAGCAACGGTGGGGCAGCTCGCACAGCGTCAACAATGCCTCCCTCCCTATGTAAGTATTTCAGTTTGCCACTAAACGGAAACTAAATGGAAGAGCACAAAACTCGGGTCTTCTTTAACATGGGGAAACATTTTAAAATCCATTATGGAAGAGGGTTATCCGTCCATTTGGTGAATTCTCTCTCTTTCTCCGACAGTGAATGACTGAAATGTTTTTCAAACAACCCGTCATTGTTCAGGGTACTTTTTCGCCTTACCAGTCTAACAATGGATCTTGCAAAGCATAACTGGCAGTCTGCAAGGACAATTTGAATTAATAGGGTTGTGTTGATTTCTCCTCCTCAGACGTACTTAACGGCTTAATTTGGCTACTATAGACCCCTTTTGTTCTCAGTTTCAGCACTGATCAGTCAGTGCTCTGTTTGAACGTCTTTGTATTTGATTTCCTTACGGATGGATACAGTTTACTATTTCTGTATCATCAATATTTACAGGAGAAGCCCATTACTCAGAAGTAAGCCCCATTGAGCCCAGTTATGCTTACTACTAGGTAAGTGTGCATGAGATTGCAACCCAAGGCATGAGATTGCAACCCAACATAAAGCCATACAGTGGGAGGATCATGTTATAACGGTGCTGTTGTCGGTTCAGTCGCACACTCGAGTCCGACTCTTCACAACCCCATGGACCACATAATGCCAGGCCCTCCTGTCTTCCGTCGTGCTCCGGAGTTTGCTTCATTTCATGTTCATTGCATTGATAACACTGTCTAACTATCTCATCCTATGCCATCCCCTTCTTCTTTGACCTTCAATCTTTCCCAGCATCAGGGTCTTCTCCAGTGAGTGCTCCCTGCTCATTTGGTGGCCAAAGTATTTGAGCTTCAGCTTCAGTATCTGGCCTTCCAGGGAACAGTTAAGGTTGAGTTCTTTTAGGATTGACTGATTCGATATTCTTGCAGTCCAAGGGACTCTCAAAAGTCTTCTCCAGCACCATAATTCAAAAGAATCTATTCTTTGGTGCTTGGCCTTCCTTATAGTCCAACTCTCGCAGCCATACATGACTACTGGGAATACCATTGCTTTGACCATGCGGACTTTTGTTGGCAAGGTGATGTCATAAGAACATAAGAACATAAGAGATGCCAATGTTGGATCAGGCCAAAGGCCCATCCAGTCCAACACTCTGTATCACACAGTGGCCAGAAATACCAGTGCCACCAGGAGGTCCACCAGTGGGGCCAGGACATTAGAAGCCATCCCACTGTTGACCCCCCCCCAAGCACCAAGATGACAGAGCATCACTTGCCCCAGAGTCCCTATCTATACCTTGTGGCTAATAGCCACTGATGGACCTCTGCTCCATATGCTTATCTAATTCCCTTTTGAAGCCGTTCCCTTTTGATGTCTCTTATGCTGTCTAGGTTTGCCATCGCTTTCCTCCCAAGGAGCAGGCGTCTTTTAATTTCATGGCTGTAGTCAGTGTCTGCAGTGATCTTGGATCCCAGGAACGTGAAGTCTGTCACAGTTTCCAGGACTTTCCCTTCGATTTGCCAAGGAGTGATGGGGCTGGATGCCATGATCTTAGTTTCTTTTGATATTGACGTCTCTGGTAGCCGCTTGTACATTTCTTCTTCTTCTTGGACCTTTCAGTGGCTTCTGATAGCATTAACTGTGGTATCTACCTGGAACACTAGGCATTAAAACCGGTTCTGATGGTTTCATCCTAGCTGACCGGCAGGATCCCAAAGATAGTACTGAAGATCCCATACGACGGAGAACCACAAGGTCCCTAGAGAATAGAACCCCTGCATCCAGAGACAGTGCATCTCTGAATTGCAACACTAGAAGGCCGCATCAAGGGAATGCCTTGGCCTCTATGCCCTGCTTGCTGACCCTCCAGGGAAACTGGCTGGCCACTGTGCATAAGAAGGGTACCACTGGTCTGATCCAACATGTTTTTATGTTCTTGGGGTTTGGTTTTGCACCCCATGCATGCAACCACCGGGTGAAGGATTTTGGATCCATCGAGGATTTTGGCGAAGTGTCGCAAGCAGGTGGGGGCCACTGAAAGCTCGGTTTAGTGACAGGGACTTGGAATCAGTCCTGGGCTGGATAAATGGATACTCAGTGCCAGAACGGCTGTTGACTGTGAAGGTTGCCTTGACCAGTTGGGTGGGGTTGTGGTTCTCCTTAAGAGAACTGCAAGTATGCTCTTTAAGATCCACTTTTGTGGATGGACGTGGAAGGCCCCGGGTTCAATCACCTGCATCTCCAGATTAAGACAGCCAATGTTGAGAAAGACCCTTCCCTGGCCAAGACCCCAGAGTGTGTGTATGTTTAGTACCAGGGGTCGTTTCGTAGAAAAAGAGCTAGGGGAACTCATTAGCATAACTCATTAGCATATGCCACACCCCCTGACATTACCGGAAGTGTGTCATAAGGCCACACCCCCTGACATCACCGGACGTGTGTCATAAGGCCACACACCCCGCCCCCAACGGTCCCGGCCGGCGGCGGCAGCCTTGCAGCTCCACTGCCGAGCCCCATGAGGGGCCCGGCGGTGGACCTGCAAGGCCGGCGGGAGTGCAAGGAAGCCCCGCGAAGGCCCTCCCTGGCCCCAGGCAGGCAGGGGTGGGGAGAGGCAGGGAGGAAGCAACTTACCCTCCCTCTTCTCCTGCCTCCTCCTGGCTGAATGAGGGCCGGAAGCGGGGCGGCCGGAAGCAGGGGGCGGGGCTTCGTCATGTGCCCCGCCCCCTTCCTCACCCGGGGGAACTGCAATCCCCCGCGATTCCACCCCGAAATGACCTCTGTTTAGTACCGTCAAGTCCCATCCAACTTATGGTGACCCTATGAATTAATGACCTCCAAAACATCCTATCCTGAACCACCTTGCTCAGCTCTTGAAAACTGAGGGTTGAGGATTCCTGGATGGAGTCCCTCCATCTCATGTTGGTCTGTCTCTTTTCCCGTGGCCTTCAACTTTCCCTAGCATTAATATCTTTTCCAGTGAGTTTTGCCTTCCCATAATGTGACCAAAATACAATAGCCTCAGTTTAGTCATTTTAGCTTCTAGTTAGAGATCAGGCTTGATTTCATCTAGAGTTTTATCCTTACCAGATTGGTCTAATGGTTAGGACCGCGGACTCTGATCTGGAAGAACTGGGTTTGATTCCCCACTCCTCCACATTGCAGCTGCTGGAGTGACCTTGGGCCAGTCATAAGTTCTTTCAGAGCTGTTCTCTCAAGGGCAGTCCTCGAGAGAGCTCTCTCAGCCCCACCTATATCACAGGGTGTCTGTTGTGGGGAGGGGAAGGTAAAAGGATTGTAAGCCACTTTGAGATTCCTTTGGGTAGTGAAGGGCAGGGTACAAATCCAATCTCTTCTTCTTCTTACCAATAAACATTTAATTGATATAATTAGTTTACTAAAATGTACAGGTCACCTTTCAGCAAATACCAAGATCCCTTTCTATAACTCCTATTTGTTTTCCAGTACCAAAGCTTTTATAACTATGGGGGTTCTAAACAGAGACCAGAGCGTGTGGTTTCTTTGATGGAATTACTATGGTTTTAAGGACTTAGTTATGATGGGTTACTAGTATAGCATGACATAGTGGCTAGGCTACGATCTGGGAGACCCAAGTTCGAATCTGCACTCTGCTGTGGAAGCTTGTTGGTTGACCCTAGGGTCACTCTCTCTCCCTCAGCCCAACCTATGGCACAGGGTGGCTGTTGTGAGGATAAAACGGAGGAGGAGAGAACCGTATTGTAAGTTGCTTTGGATCCCCAATGGAGAGGCAGGGTGTAAACACTGTGACTTTCCATGGGCTCCTTGCTTGGGGCACAGGGATACCAAAATATCTGAAGAAAAATTAATGCAGCTGTGATGGTTTGCACAGAAAAGCAGTGGATTGTAAGCCACTTTGAGATTCCTTTGGGTAGTGAAGGGCAGGGTACAAATCCAATCTCTTCTTCTTCTTACCAATAAACATTTAATTGATATAATTAGTTTACTAAAATGTACAGGTCACCTTTCAGCAAATACCAAGATCCCTTTCTATAACTCCTATTTGTTTTCCAGTACCAAAGCTTTTATAACTATGGGGGTTCTAAACAGAGACCAGAGCGTGTGGTTTCTTTGATGGAATTACTATGGTTTTAAGGACTTAGTTATGATGGGTTACTAGTATAGCATGACATAGTGGCTAGGCTACGATCTGGGAGACCCAAGTTCGAATCTGCACTCTGCTGTGGAAGCTTGTTGGTTGACCCTAGGGTCACTCTCTCTCCCTCAGCCCAACCTATGGCACAGGGTGGCTGTTGTGAGGATAAAACGGAGGAGGAGAGAACCGTATTGTAAGTTGCTTTGGATCCCCAATGGAGAGGCAGGGTGTAAACACTGTGACTTTCCATGGGCTCCTTGCTTGGGGCACAGGGATACCAAAATATCTGAAGAAAAATTAATGCAGCTGTGATGGTTTGCACAGAAAAGCAGTCTTTTAAAAATGCTCTTTGTATCAGAGAGTCAGGGAGTTCAAGAGTTGATCTTCCCTGGAGAGAAGAGCTTAGGTGACTGACGGCTCTACTTGCTCTCTGATTGGCCAGCATCAGCTGAGAGAGAAAATAAAACAGATGTTCTGGAGGGAAAATGGGTCTTTCACAAAGGGACCTTTCACTGTTTGGTCTTTTGAAATCTAACATCTGAATCAGTAGCCAGAGGGTTTGGCTTCTGAGGGAAGAGACGTTTGGGAGTCAGTGTTTTCAGACAGGCAATAGTCAGAAAAGTGCTTCTACAGAAAGAAGAAGAGAAACCCCATTGTCTAAATATATTAACACTGATCTGAGGGAGAACTTAAATTCTCAGCCAGAAAAGCTACTGAACAGCCTTACATGAACAGTACTGGAGAAGGGTTTGGCAGAAGATCTGGGCAGTTAGAGAGAACTTCCGTACAAGCCAAATAGTAAAAGGAGTTATTGCTTCTTAGGGACAAGGAAAATAACTTCCTGCCAGTGAAAGGGGTTGGGAAGAGAACCCTGGTCTGTGGTAAAAGGGGGAAAGCTTAGAAACCTCAGGACAGGAGTTAGTGAAAAGCTGTAATATCTAAAGGGGAAACCTGGAACTCTGAAGGAAGAAATCTAGAAACATCAATAAGAACTGAGTTGTGCTGAAATCTACTAAACAAAGTATTTACTTATTTATTTATTTGATTTATATATCGCCCTCCCTGTGAATGGGCTCGGGGCGGTTCACAACAATATCAATACGATACCATTAAAACAACAATTAAACAACAATTAAAACAGCAAAACAATAAAATACCGTGCAAACAAGCTAGTTCTGATGTCAGTTCAGCAATACCGATATTAAGATCCAGGCCACCAATGTCAGTTCAGCAGTACCGATATTAAGATCCAGGCCACTGGAGGGGAGATAGCCAGGAGGGAAAAGGGATATCTGCCACCTCAACCAAAGGCCCGGTGGAAGAGCTCCATCTTGCAGGCCCTGCAGAACTGTAAGAGGTCCCATAGGGCCCTGATCTCATATGGGAGTTCATTCCACCAGGAGAGACTAGTTGGACGTCCCTGATGCTGGGGACTGCAAGAAGATGTCAATTCCTAGACCTCAGTGTCCTCTGGAAACAGAAAGAAATAGAAAGCCTTGAAACAAAACTACAAATACACTGTTTTGAATGTTCTAAGACTTCAGCTCTGTATATATTAGAAAGTTTTTTACCTCAGCAATCTCAAAACCTTGATTATGCCTATTATACATATATGCCCTGCCTGTTAAATAAAATCTTTATTCTGTTTTTGAAAGTTAATTTGCCTCAAGTGGCATTTCTCAAGGGTGTAAAGAAAACTAGACAACTCTTGCATTTTCAGTAGAGTTTCTGAACTGAGAAAAAGCCTAAACTAAATATCTAAATATAGGTGGGACAGTCAAGTCTTTTATGACAAAGAATATGTACACCCTACTGTAGGGCAATGGAGCTGCGGTGGCTCAAGTGGTTAAGATGTTGAACTGCAGGCTGTGGAAGGTCAGTAGTTCAGCAGTTCAAGACCCGGGTGCCGCATGACGGAGTGAGCTCCCATCTCTAGTTCCAGCTCCTGCCAACCTAGCAGCTCGAAAGCAAGAAATTGCAAGTAGATAAATAGGTACCACTTCGGTGGGAAGGTAACAGCGTTCCGTGCGCCTTGGTGTTTAGTCATGCCGGCCACATGACCACGGAAACGTCTTGGGACAGCGCTGGCTCTTTGGCTTTGAAACGGAGATGAGCACCGCAACCCTAGAGTCGGATTCGACTGGCTTTTGAGCAAGGGAACCTTTACCTTTTTTACTGTAGGGCAACTCAGGCACTGAGGGGAACTGAAGATTTGCCGGGGAAAATCTGCTAGACAGTTGGGGAGATACAGGGGTTCGTCATAGCAGTAAATTGCCACACCGAGACCAGCTAATGGCATCGGTCTCAGGGGACATTGTTCCGTTCTTATTTTCTTGCTTAGTAAATAGAAGGGGAGACTCTCCAGGCTGCACAAGAGAGTCTGTCTCCTGACCCTGGCTTAGAAACAAGCTCTCTAGGAACAAGTCCAATGAAGCCATCGGAGCTGCCGTGTCGGACTCATCAGTATTCAGAAGCCATCTCGTCTGCAGGGGAGTGTCACCCATTACTGTGCGGCCAGCTCCCTTTCTCCCTTTCTCCACTCTCCTTCACCGGTCCAGAGGAGGTAGGGGTGAGAAGAAAGCCCCAAGGAACAGTGGGAAGGACACTCCCAGGACAGAAACCATCTGCCCTCTTCGCCTCCCCTCTGGGAGCATCCGTTTGCCAATAAAAAAAAGCTTAGATCTGGACTTTCCAACCGTTGGCCATTTCTGGGATCGCAAACCTGAGCTGCATCCAAAATGCCAAAGACCGATGAGCCCTGCACATGGTGACAGTTACATAACATCCACTGAACTTGGTGGCACTGGCATGGGAAATGGCTGGGATTGTTTGCTAACAGCTGTGTATGCGCATCCCTGCCAGCAATTTTTGTTAGCAGAATAAAGTGCGGAGGGAAAATGCGTGATTCACAGAAGCGGGGCATTCATCTATCATTTTCTAAGCTGTCCGGTCTCAAAGTGATTCATTTGCAAAAGGATAAAACACAACAATGTGCTGGGTGGGGTGTGGGCACTGCTTCTCTGCCAGATTCAGAAGTTTACTGTATTGCTTGTGCTCATGGGAAACGGAGGGCGGGTGGAGCGATAAGTCTGGAAAAGGGAGAAGGAGAGGAGGGCTGTAAACTGAAAATACAAAGGAGTCCCAAGCAGCTTGCATCATCCACAAATCCAAGAGCTTTCTATTAAGCGGTTATTTTTTTAAAAAAATTATTCATTGTCAGTCAGGGCCACCCAAATGGAGTTTGTAGGTGGTCGATTCAGGAGCACCCACAAAAGAAAGAAATTCTCCATGCAACCCTCAAGTAATGTGTGGAGCTCAGTGCCACAGGTTGCAGGGATGATGGCAGTCAACGGAGATTAGACCAAGTCACAAAGGCTGAGTCTACTCATAGCCATGTAGAACCTCCATGGTCAGTGGCAGCACAGAAGAAAGTCTGAGTCCAGTGGCACCTTCGAGACCAACAAAGTTTTATTCGAAGTGCAAGCGTTCATGTGCAAAACACACTTCTTCAGACAAAACTGGAATAAAATCTCAGAAGCCGTGTTCCCTCTAAGCTGAGTTAGTGTGAGCTAGCTCACAGTTTTTGAGCCTCCGGCTCACACATTTTTGTCTTAGCTCAGGAAGGAGGGCTCCTGAGCAAACTAATTTATGCAGTAACCAAATTGCTCGCTCACAACTTTAATGCCAGTTGCTCACCAAGCAGAATCTTTGCTCACAAGACGCCACAACTTAGAGGGAACATCAGAAGCTAGTTACAGGAAAAAAGAGGGTGGGGGTAAGCCGTTAGGAGAGGCCACTCAGAGCTCAGGTGCAGATGCAAGTGATACACAGAAGTATATTCAGGTGGGTAGCCATGTTGGTCAGAAGCAGTGGACTTCTGTTCCACTGTTCCACTGGCTACCCACCTGAATATACTTCTGTGCATCACTTGCTGGGTGGGTGGAGAAACGGGGAGGTTTTAGCCTCCATGACGTACTTCTAGGCCTTCTGACGGGTTACTGTGTGGAAAAGGATGCTGGACTAGATGGACCATTGGTGTTCTTGCACTCTTATGTTTAAAGATACCTTTAGTTACATACATACATACATACATACATACATACATACATACATACATACATAGACCTTTATTGGCATAACACAGTAGCAAAGAGGACAATAAAACAAACAGAAAATAAATAGAACGAAGTAATAGATTATAACAAATTACACCAAACTGCACCACCATGGAATCGTTTTTTAAAAAACTTCTCGGAAATAATAAACTCAGTTGAGAATATAGCAATTCTAAAAAATACAAAGGGGTTAAGACTTATACGCCCTGACCCTAAGCTTCCAAACATAGGCTAAGAATTCGGCAACAGACAAAGTAATTGCCGGAAACTTATCAGACAATACAATTTTAAGGTCATTGTCAGTCGGGTTCCTTGTGGTAGGTAAGTGGGGACTAATCAGATAGCTACGCATAGTAGAATATTGAGGACAACGTAGAAGGATATGAGCAACTGAATCAGGTTCACTATAGAGGCAATTGCAGGTTCTGTCCCTATAGGGGATACCCCTATATCTGGATACCTTTAGTTTCTTTCCTCCGGACTGGAAGTGCATCCGTTCTGCAACAGCTCAAAGAAATTGCTCCGTAATACCACCCTTCCCCCTCAAAAAAAACCCGGACCACCCAGTCATAAGTTGATGGACGTCACAGAAATCAGGGGACGCTTTTGCAGAAAGAATTCATTTGCAGCATCACTCCATTCGCTGGCTGCATCCCAGTAGCCTCCTGTGCCCCAGAAGCACCAAGAAGCTGTGAGAGGGATGCCATTCATGGAGCAGAAAGTCGGCCACCTGGCCAGCTCATCTGCAGACCCGCCAGTTACCATTTGCCCTTCTGTTGGTTGGGGTTTTCATCTCTGTAGAGCCAGAGCGGTTGGTTGGCACACGTCCTCCACTGACATCAATTAGCACACAAGGATATGCAGATTAGCAGAGGTCGGGGTTTGCTTTCGCCCGCAACAGGTGGCAACTCTTTTGAGCAACTGTCAACGGCTGGGCCATCAATCACTGGGAAACTGTGCTTTGGAAAGCGCCCCGACCAGGGAGTGTTTCACTGCCAGCTTTCAGAAAAGGGAGCCAGCCTGAGCTGTGGAGCAGTAGATTTCAGAGTGATAATCCAAGGGGAAGGAGCTGTGGCTCAGTGGTAGAGCATCTGCTTTGCATGCAGAAGGTCCCAGGTTCAATCCCTGGCATCTCCAGTCCAAAGGATCAGGAACAGATGATGTGAAAGCCCCCTGCCCAAGACCCTGGAAAGCTGCTGCCAGTCAGATTAGACAATACCGACATCTGATAGACAAGGATCCGATAAGGTAGCATCTCATGTTTGTGTGTATCAGGCCTTCTTCGGCAAAATGTAGGCTACACGTAGACAGTTGTTTGTGAAAGAGAGACTGGCTTGGTTCTAACATAATGTGACAACACGGTTTAATTGAATTAGAACAAATGTTGAGCCAAGTGGTGCCTTTAAGACCAACAAAGTTTTATTCCTGGTATAAGCTTCCGTGTGCACGCTTGACTCAAATTTTGTTCTGCTGCTTCAGACCAACATGGCTGCCCAACCTGAATCTAACTGAATTAGAGTGAGTGGTGCCGTCTGAGTGTTGCCACTCGACTAAGTAATATTAGGCCCCTGCCACACGGCAGGAAAAAACATGGCCAAAGTGCGGCTTTTTAGAGACACGCGGCGGCGGGATCACACAGATCACCTGAGCACGAACAGATGCTGTGGAGGAAGCCACCGACGGGAGACCGAGGCAGCCGGCTGCGCATGCGTGCGCATGTGCAGTTCGGCCAGGAGCCTCGAATGCTCCTGACAACGGACGCGCCGGCGATCCCACGGCCGCGCTTGCTGCGGCCTTTCTGTTAAGTCCTTCTCTTTACTTGGTTTTTTTTTTTGCTCCGCAGCACTGGGGGACGGGTGCGCACCGATTCCCAGATGTTGCGGTGAGATCGCACCCGTTTGCTGTGCCCCCAACCCGTCCCTCTTCCGGCCCAAAACCTCCCGTGTGACCAGGGCCTTAGTTAGGATCTGTCCAACCAGAATCTGAAACCATGGTTTCAAGTTGGGGTTATAAACCACAGTTAGTTTTAACAATAGTTATGTGTAATATATAAATGTTCTGAATTGTTTCTTGGAAATGTCTTCAGAAATTCCTCAGCTGCAGAGATGCTATGATAACAAATCCAAGGTCACTTGAGGCAAACCAGAATTTGAGTGATCGACTTGCAAGCCAAATTCTGGTTTCCCAAACGAAGAGTGCAGTCACACGTGTGTATGTGTGTGGGAAGCGAGGCTATTTGCGCCGTAGTAATGTGATCTGTCACTGCGCAATCAGATGCAGCAGCGGGTGAATCGGGGTTTTCCTCCGCCACATGTTTCCGGCACGCTGCAACTAGGGATCACTGAGTCAATGGAAGTGCGCCGGAGCGATCACACGGGGAAGTCTGTCTGCGGCCCATCGCAAACCCGTTTGATACTGCCCTTTCCCCAGTATTTTTTAACTTCGCTTCTTCGGCGGTGCGAGATGGGTTGGAGACAGGTGCGGGACGCTTGCCAGATGTTCCCGTGTGATCACGCCCATAAAGTCCGCCCAGCATTCGTGCATATCGCGTGGTTAATTCTGCGTGTGATCGGGACCTATCTATGGTTAAAATAAATAAACTATGGCTTTGAATGACATCTGAACCATGCCACTGATTTTCCTGACCAAACTTTCCTGCAATGCACAGTGTCAGGAAGACATTCTAGGGCACGCTCTCAAGTTTGTACAAGAAAAGCAGCAAGATCCAATGGGTCTGACTGACCACTGAACTAGAGACAGAAAGAGTGATAAAGGACATATTCCAGCCTCTCCTATAATACACTAAGGCAGGGGTCATTTCCTGCAGGAGCGCACAGGAGCGGAGCTCCGGCAGTAAAGAGCTCAGGGGGCAGGGACATGCAGCAAGCCCCACCCCCTGCTCCCAGCAGCCCTCAGTCAGAGCAAGAAGCAGCCAGGTAAGTTGCAGAGCTCCCCCCCGGTCCAAAATAGTCCAGTGGCACCTTTAAGACCAAGTTTTATTCAGGTGCAAGCTCTCCCTCCTCTGCGAGGACAAATCTGCACATCCCCCCCCCAATAGCTAGCAATCCAAAACAGTCCTGTAGAGCCTGAGTGGTGGGTGTTGCTTTCGGACACACTTCTGGTGATGTCAGGGGGCGTGCCATATGCAAATAAGTTATGCTAATGAGTTATGCTAATGAGCTCCTGCACCTCTTTTTCTATGAAATGACCCCTGCACTAAGGTAACATAGCATTTGGGTAGCACTTCCAAATGTTCAAAGCCAGTCACCTAAGTTATCTTTACAACAGACCTGTAAGATAGGCTATTATTGACATATTATCGACAGGTGGGAGAACGAGGCTAAGACAGTGTGGCTTGTCTAAGGTCATCTAGTTCGTAGGTGGGTTGAAATTTAAACCCGCAACCTCCCATTTCACAGCTAACCCGTGCTACACAAACCAGGGGGACATGGAATGGTACGGCATATACCCCAGCTTTGTCAGACCTCAGAAGTTAAGCAAGGCCAGTACTTTAATGGGAGACCACCAAGGAAGACTCTGCAGAGGAAGGCAATGGCAAACCGCCTCTGCTTCTCGCTCGCTTTGAGAGCCCCTTGCTGGGAACCTTATAAATTGGCTGTGACTTGATCTCACTCATGCATACAGCAAGACAACAGGGCTGTTTAGAAGACGAGTCACTCTTGAAAGAGTACTCCGATGGTGGAAAGCCTGAAAACAGACACATTTGAGAATCCAGGTATAATCACCACAACCACAGAATTTCAGGCTATGGTATATTCCTAACGACCTCTGCATTTCCTTCCTTCCTTCCTTCCTTCCTTCCTTCCTTCCGAACCAGTTGTTTAACTACACAGGCTTCCTTCCCATTCATGTTACTGTCTACTGGCTAACATCCCAGTTTGTACACTAAACATGTAAACATATATTTAACTCCCTGCAGAAGTGGTGGCAACCACTACCTTAGCTAGCTTCATAAACAGGATCAAACGCATTAAGAGGTAATAGGGTCTATTGATGCCTTTTAGCCATGATAAGCACCTTGTGCTTACACTGGGCTTTCAGCATTCACAGCACTTTGGGTATGTTACCTGCTTGCAGGCCTTACAACAGCCCCGTAAAAGGTAAAGGTAAAGGTTCCCCTGCTCGAAAGCCAGTCGAATCTGACTCTAGGGTTGCGGTGCTCATCTCCGTTTCCAAGCCGAAGAGCCAGCGCTGTCCGAAGACGTTTCCGTGGTCATGTGGCCGGCATGCCTAAACACAAGGCTCACGGAACACTGTTCCCTTCCCACCGAAGTGGTACCTATTTATCTACTTGCAATTTCTTGCTCTCGAACTACTAGGTTGGCAGGAGCTGGAACTAGAGACGGGAGCTCACTCTGTCATGCGGCACACTTGGGTCTCGAACTGCTGAACTACTGACCTTCCACCGCCTGCAGTTCAGCGTCTTAACCACTTGAGCCACCGCAGCGCCTAACAGCCCTGTGAGGCGAGTCAAAATGATCATCCCCTTGTTTCAGATTTGGGGAGGGGCTGATACAGCCTCTAAGGCCACTCAAAGTGCCATCCAAAGCAGGGCCCTTTGAAGCTTGTTGACTTAAAAGCTTGAAAACTGAAAATCCAGGTATAAGAACCAAAACACATGAGATCCAGCCTCTTCTAGACGGTTGATACCCTCTGCTTTTATTTCTGTGCTATCTTCAATGGATTCTCTTTCTTTGGTGAGTGTTGTGTGTGTGTACGTGCCTGCAAGCCTGGAATTCATGGTGACTTCTGGCAACGCCTACTGGGGCTAGGATGTTTCAGAGAGGTGGCTTGCTATAACCCGCCTCTGCATCTTTGGCCCTGGCATTCCTTGGAGGTCGCCCTTCCAAGTACTTGCCAACATCAGCCCTGTTTAGCTTCCAAGATCTGAAAAGATCAGGCTTGAAGAAGAAGAAGAGATTGTATTTATACCCCGCCCTTCACTCGGAGTCTCAGAGCGGCTTACAGACTCCTTTCCCTTCCCCTCCCCACAACAGACACCCTGTGAGGTGGGTGGGGCTGAGAGAACTCTGACACAAACGGCTCTTTCAGGAACAGCTGTGCCGGAGCTTGTAACTGACCCAAGGTCACATCAGCAGGTGCAAGTGGAGGAGTGGGGAATCAAACCCGGTTCTCCCAGGTTAGAGTCTGCACGCTTAACCACTACACCAAACTGGTTTGCAATGGATTATGAAGGATGTGACTGTTTAGGATTGCACTGCTAGTGTGTTCTCAGTACAGGTGAAATTTCAACCAGGGTTACAGTTTATTACCACAACAGGAGCTTCTAGGGCCTTCACTGGCAAAGATTCTCTGATCTTGCCTTGCAGCGGAGGGGTACAGAACATCTTTCCCTTTGTGGCTAAAGGGAGCCTCCACGCTTAATGAGTTTATCTGGCTGAAAACCAGATGCTGGGGGATTCAGAACTGCAGAAGGGTCCTCTCCTTCGGCCCAGTTTAAGGGCTCCTGGAGGCATTTCCCTGGAACCTTTTAGACGGAGGGATCCCCGGACAGGCCCAGCAAGCCAACAGTCAAACTCTTAACAGAGCAAAGGCAAACACAAAACAAGCATAGATGTCCTGATTTTGACTCTGTTATGGAACACACACACACACACACACACAGAGGAAATTAATCTTTGGAAAAAAATCTAACTCAAAGAGGACAGGAAATTTGGATTCCAGGATGCCAGCTTATCCTCAGCTGGCCCCGTACGTGGAGGCTTTTCTTCACAGGTGGTTGTTTAAGGCAGCGGTTCTCAAGCTGTGTCCCCAAGAGCCCCTGAGCCATCCTCCAGGAGAGGCTCTCACAGGTCGCTCTCCAAGGCAGTCAATCTTTCCCTGGAATATTCAGCTTCCGGGGGAGGGAATTCTCCTCCCACCCTGCCCAGGCATGGTCCCAATTCAGTTTGCAACACCCCCCTGCAACACATAACCTCTTTCAAAAGAAAATGGTGACTCTGATCGTGTATTTCCAACATCTTGTCTATTGGTGGCCCTACAGGGTTGCCAACATCCAGGTGGTTCCTGGGGCTCCCCCAGAATTACAACTGCTCTCCAGGCATCAGAGATCAGTTCCCTAGAGGAAATGGCATGTTCTCAGAAAGAGAACTCTACATCATCACATCCCTACTGAGGTCCCTCCCAAGGAGCCACCCCCAAATCTCCAGGAATTTCCCAACCTGGGGTTGGTAACCTTATGACCCTAAGTGTCAAGGAGGAGACGCCTAGGCAAGAACCCTTCCTCTTGACATGCTAGATTTCAAAGTGCAGGGAATATTTGTCGACATTCAGTCGTGGGAGCCCCACCTGCAGTCAGAAGTGAAGTGGAATAGACCAGTAAGAAGCTTGTGCGTGGCCACCTGACCTAGGAGCGCACTGTCATCTGTATCCCAGAATCCTTTGCAGGACACAGATGTTCCACAACAGGCTTACATAAGAACATAAGAGATGCCAATGTTGGATCAGGCCAAAGGCCCATCCAGTCCAACACTCTGTGTCACACAGTGGCCAAAAATACCAGTGCCATCAGGAGGTCCACCAGTGGGGCCAGGACATTAGAAGCCCTCCCACTGTTGACCCCCCCAAGCACCAAGATGACAGAGCATCACTTGCCCCAGAGCCCCTATCTATACCTTGTGGCTAATAGCCACTGATGGACCTCTGCTCCATATGCTTATCTAATTCCCTTTTGAAGACGTCCATGCTTGTAGCCGTCACCACTTCCTGTGGCAGTGAATTCCATGCGTTAATCACTCTTTGGGTGATGAAGTACTTCCTTTTATCCGTTCTAACCCGACCACTCAGCAATTTCATTGAGTGCCCACGAGTTCCTGTATTGTGAGAAAGGGAGAAAAGTACCTCTTTCTCTACCTGCTCTATCCCATGCATAATCTTATAAACCTCAATCATGTCACCCCTCAGTCGTCGTTTCTCCAAGCTAAAGAACCCTAAGCGCTTTAACCTTTCCTCATAGGGAAAGTGTTCCAACCCTTTTATCATTCGAGTTGCTCTTTTCTGCACTTTTTCCAAAGCTATAATATCCTTTTTAAGGTGTGGTGACCAGAACTGCACACAGTATTCCAAATGAGGTCTCACCATTGATTTATATAGGGGCATTATTATATTGGCTGATCTGTTTTCAATACCCTTCCTAATAATCCCCAGCATAGCATTGGCCTTCTTTATTGCAGTCACACACTGTCTCGACATTTTCAGTGAGTTATCTACTACAACTCCAAGATCTCTCTCTTGATCAGTCTCTGCCAGTTCAGACCCCATCAACGTGTATTTATAGTTAGGATTTTTGGCTCCAATGTGCATCACCTTGCACTTGGCCACATTGAACCCCATTTGCCATGTTGACGCCCACTCGCCCAACTTTGACAGATCCCTTTGGAGTGCCTCACAATCCTCACTGGTTTTCACCACCCCGAACAACTTTGTATCATCCGCAAATTTAGCCACTTCACTGCTTACTCCCATCTCCAAATCATTAATGAACAAGTTAAAAAGCAGTGGACCAAGTACTGATCCCTGCGGTACCCCACTGCTTACCACCCTCCACTGAGAAAATTGCCCACCTACACTCACTCTCTGTTTTCTATGAACTAGCCAGTTTTTGATCCATAAAAGGACTTGTCCTTCTATCCCATGATTTTTGAGCTTACTTAGGAGCCTTTGATGAGGAACTTTATCAAAAGCTTTCTGGAAGTCAAGGTAAATAATATCTATTGGATCCCCCTTGTCCACATGTTTGTTCACCCCCTCAAAGAACACTAACAGGTTAGTGAGACAAGATCTTCCCTTACAGAAACCGTGCTGAGTCTGCCTCAATAGGTTTTGTTCATCTATGTGCCTACTAATTCTTTCCTTAATAATGGTTTCCACCAATTTACCCGGTATCGACGTCAGACTGACTGGCCTGTAATTTCCCGGATCTCCTCTGGAACCCTTTTTAAAGATGGGAGTGACATTAGCTACCTTCCAATCCTCAGGAATGGAGGCAGATTTTAAGGAAAGATTACATATCTTTGTCAGGAGATCTACAAGTTCACATTTGAGTTCTTTCAGAACTCTCGGATGTATGCCATCTGGGCCTGGTGATTTATCAGTTTTTAAGTTGTCTATCAGTTTTAGGACCTCCTCTCTCATCACCTCAATCTGACTCAGGTCTTCCAACACCCCTCCTGAAATCAGTGGTTCTGGAGTGGGCAAGCACTTCTCATCTTCCACAGTGAAGACGGAGGCAAAAAATGCATTTAGCTTCTCAGCCATTTCCCTATCATCCTTCAATACTCCTTTTACCCCTTGGTCGTCCAAGGGCCCCACTGCCTCCCTGGCTGGTTTCCTGTTTCTAATGTATTTGAAGAAAGTTTTATTGTTGGTTTTTACGTTTTTTGCTATATGCTCCTCATATTCCCTTTTTGCCTGCCTGACCTCAGACTTGCATTTTATTTGCCATAGCCTGTGTTCCGTTTTATCAGCCTCACTGTGACTAGCTTTCCACTGCTTAAAGGAATTCTTTTTACTTTTTACAGCCTCCATTACTCTGTTTGTTAACCATGCAGGCTTTTTCCTATACCTGTTTGTGCCTTTCCTAACCTGCGGAATATATATTTTTTGAGCTTCTAGGATCGTAGTTTTAAATAGATCCCAAGCTTCCCCAATTGTTTTGACCCTTTCTACTTTTCCTTTCAGTTTCCTCCCCACGTGTCCCCTCATATCAGAGAAATTACCCCTTTTAAAGTTAAAAATGGTTGTGTGAGTCTTTTTGGCCAATTCTCTATTTGTACAAATGATGAACTCAACAACATTATGATCACTGTTTCCAAGCGGTGCAATCACTTTTACATCTCTCACCAGGTCTTGAGTGTTACTTAGGACCAAATCAAGGATCGCCTCTCCCCTGGTAGGTTCCGTGACCATCTGCTCCATAGCACAGTCATTTAGAGTGTCTAGAAACTCAATCTCTTTTTCCCGACTAGAACACATATTGACCCAATCAATGTGTGGGTAGTTAAAATCACCTATTATTACACAGTGTTTTTGTCTAGTTGCTATCTTTAAGGCATTCATCATTTTATAATCCTCCTCTATCTTTTGATCTGGTGGGCGATAACAAACTCCCAGTGTTAAGTTTCCTTTTGGCCCCCCTATTTCAACCCATAGAACTTCCAGAAGCGAATCCAATTCACTTAGCCTCTCAATCTTTCTAGACTTTATACCCTCTCTGACATACAGAGCTACCCCACCTCCAACCCTTCCCCCCCTATCCTTCCGATATAATATATAACCGGGAATCACTGTGTCCCACTGATTTTCCTCATCCCACCAAGTTTCAGAAATACCCACAATGTCTATTTTTCCCTCCGACACCAAGCACTCCAACTCCCCGATTTTACCTCGGACACTTCTAGCATTTGTATAGAAACAGCTGTAATTTCCCTTACAAGTTAAGCCTGCATCCTTCCTCTTGCTATCTCGAGTCGTTGTCCGGCAGTCCATGTCACCAGCCATGGCCTCTGTGGACAATTTCAATCCACCTCCCTGTAGAAAAGCAACCGGTACCCCCTCACCTCTCTCAGATGAGCCAACCCGAACCAGAGACTTTTCATCTCCTGTCGGCTTTCCCCCAATATTCAGTTTAAAAGCTGCTCTGCCACCTTTTTGATTTTAAGTGCCAGCAGCCTGGTTCCTTCTCGGGATATATGGACATCATGATGTGGGGCATGTATCATCAATGCCCCACAACCGCTGCATCATGGGTGAGAACGGGACGTCTAGGGGGCGGCCATCCTTTTTTTAGAAATTGTAAATTGGAATTTAACTGAGAGGAGCACTAATATTGTTTTAATGCTGATGTATTTTAAAAATTTTGTACTGTTTTCTATTTTATTTGGCGATATGCCCTGTTAGCCGCCCTGAGCCTACGGGGAGGGCGGGATAAAAATGTGAATAATAAATAAATAAATGAATGAATGAATTAATAGATGGCTGGAAAGGGCTCCTGTGAGCTTCCGCTAGCCTAGTAAATGGTAGCAAGAGCTTTCCCACAGGCGGATTAAAAAAAACACCAAGGCAAAAATTGGAAAGAATGGGCTATTTTACCTTTCAGGCCCCTCCCCCAATCTCTAGCACATTGCTCTTCAGATTCAATCCCATTTCAGTGGCACTTGGAAGCTTAGGATTCATGTTCCTCAGACAAGCAGCTTAGCTGAAAACAGCACCTGCAGGAAAGGCAGACATGGATTGGGGCCGTGTGGCTAGGGAAGGAGGGTTAACTATTTCCTTCCCTGGGCCATTTCCCCCAAGAGGAAAAGTTGCCTCTTGCTGCCTTAGGCCCTTGGTGTCATACCAGTTCCTGCTTTTGTTTCCCTCCTGAGGGTTAGGATAGCTCAGGAAAGCCAATTTTAACGTACTGCTTATTTAGCTCCATCCTCCAAAGAGCTCCGAGACAGTAAACATAGTCCTCCCCTGCTCAGGGCTTTTTTAATAGAAAAAGCCCAGCAGGAACTCATTAGCATAATAGGCCACACCCAACAGCAGGAAACCCATTAGCATATTAGGCCACACCCCTGACAGCACAGCTCATTGGCATATTAGGCCACACACCCCATGTTACCAGAAGTCTGGTTATCCAGCCACACCCACCTTTTGCTTCTTATTCTGTTGACCTTGTTTGTTGTCAAAACCCAGGGCTTTCTTTGTAGCAGGAACTCCTTTGCATGTTAGGCCACACACCCCTAATGTAGCCAATCCTAATGAGTTTCTGATGTTGGGTGTGGCCTATTATGCTAATGAGTTCCTGCTGGGCGTGGGCAACTTGGAAGCCAGCCGGAACTCCGTTCCTGTGCGTTCCTGCCCAAAAATAGCCCTGCCCCTGCTCCATTTTTAACCTCACAACAACCCTGAGAGGTAGGTTAGGCAGAGAGGGTGTGACTGGCCCAAGATCATCCAACAAGCTTTCATGGCCGAGTGGGGATTCGCACCTGGCTCCCCCAGATCCTAGTTCAACTATGCAAGACTGATGTATAAAAAGAGAGAGATGGCCGGGGAGGAAGATGCTCCAGGGCAATGCACGTATTCTCCTCTCCTCCATTTTATCCTCACAACAGCCCTGTGAGGTAGGTTAGGCAGAGAGGGTGTGACTGGTCCGAAATCTTCCCAGCAAGCTTCCATGGCATGAGTGGGATTCAAACATGGCTCTCCCAGATCCTAGGCTGACACTCTCAGTGCTACACCACCCTGGTTCTGTGGTTGAACAAACCCTCCTCCAGCATCCTGGCCTCGGAATCCAATCGTGGGACATTTATGATTTATCTTTTTTTTTAATTAAACATTTTTACTAATATTTAACAAACATAATTAAAACAATCAGTTATAATGGTATGCAGAACTGTCTCATTAACGTAATATAAACCATATCTTAAACTAGTATAGCTTAACTTCCTTTAATGCTTATCATTAAACTATTTTATTGAATTACCTCTACAATATCTAATATTTCTGGGATTTCTTCTTGTGTTTCTAAATAATCCAAAATAGGAAGCCATACTGAAAAAAATGTGTCTATCCTTGTCTAAAGATGTTTTTTGTATAGATTGGGTAAGTTTTTTTCCATTATGCATAAATTCCAAATTTTACCACGCCACAAAGTTATAGTTGGTGTTTGTTCTGATTTCCATTTGTTGGCAATTGCTGCTTTTGCGTCATATGATTTATCTCTAAGAAAATATTTAAGAACATGTTTTGTGTGTTACTCAGAGTTAATTATCTACTTAAATATTAGCAAACGATTTGTATAAAGAATTCGACATTCCTAACTGAAAGTTTCCGGCAGCCTAATGGCTCTGCTGCCTCAGTCAACATACCAAAACATCCCAAAATGTGATGGATGAGAATAGTGACAAATTCCAGAGGGTCTGTTGGACTTGGACCACCCGGAGTCTTGTGGCCTCTTAAAGATTTAGCAAGTGACTGTGGCCAAAGCTCTTGTGAGCTGGAGCCCATTTTGTAATTCCTTTTGTGTTAAACAAATAAAGGATTTTGGGAAGTACAGTACAGAACAAGTTAAATGAATAGACCACTTCCATGAGGACTAGTAGCATGCCTTAGCTACACACAGGGCTATTTTTGGGCAGGAACGCACAGGAACGAAGTTCCGGCTGGCTCCTGAGTTGGCCACGCCCAGCAGGAACCCATTAGCATAATAGGCCACACCCAACAGCAGAAACTCATTAGGATTGGCTACATTAGGGGTGTGTGGCCTAACATGCAAAGGAGTCCCTGCTACAAAAAAAGCCCTGGGTTTTGACGACAGACAAGGTAAACAGAATAAGAAGGGAAAGGTGAGTGTGGCTGGATGACCACACTTCTGGTAACATGGGGGTGTGGCCTAATGTGCTAATGAGTGGTGCGGTCAGGGTGTGGCCTAATATGCTAATGAGTTTTGCTGTTGGGTGTGGCCTATTATGCTAATGAGTTCCTGCTGGGCTTTTTCTACAAAAAGAGCCCTGGCTACACAAATCTTCAAAACCTTCAGAACATATAGTATCTTACACCCAAAATGCCAATTTTTCAATATCTTACAAAACAGCCCTTACCTGAGCCACCAAAAACTGAGTTCGGTGTCAATTATACAGTATAAATAAATGTGCAGACATTTGCGTACTATGTCCTACTTAGGTTAGTCATGGGACCATAATTAGATCTGGCTGAATTGGCAAACTGTTGGCTGGTCTCTAACTTACCCTACTTGGGCAAGATTATTGAGAGAGCAGCGGCAATTCAGCTGCAGAGTTTTCTGGATGATGCTAACATACTAGACCCATTCCACTCCGGCTTTCACCCAGGCCACGGGACAGAGGCGGCACTGGTCACCCTCATGGACAACCTCAGGAGGCATCTGGATGGAGGCGGTACTGTTGTTGTTAGACCTGTTGGCGGCGTTCAACACGGTTGACCACCAGTCACTGATCTACTGCCTGGCCGGACATTGGGATTCAGGGGTCCGCCTTACAGTGGCTGTCCTCTTTCCTACAAGGTCGGGGACAGAGGGTGGCGCTAGGGGAGCAGCTGTCCTGAAGACACTTGCTGGTTTGCGGAGTGCCACGAGGGGCTGTCCACTCCCCAATGTTATTCAACATCTACATGCACCCCCTTGCCCAGATTGCCCAGAGGCATGGGCTGGGATGTCACCAGTACGGGGATGACACCCAGCTCTATCCGTTGTTGGGCAGCCAGTCTGACTCAAGACTGGAAGATCTGGACCTGGCGCTACAAGTCATAGCTGGGTGTCTTAGGATGAGCCGACTGAAATTGAATCCGATGAAGACGGAGGTCCTGTGCCTGAGCCACCGTGGTCCAGGGTTAGGGATCCCACTACTGACCTTCGATGGGGTACCACTGGGGCCAGCATCAGAGGTCAGAAGTCTGGGAGGGCTCTTGGACGCCTCCTTAACCATGGAGGCCCAGGTAGCAGCCACTGCCAAGTCGACCTTTTACCATCTTCGGCTGATTAGGCAGCTGGTTCCTTTCCTCGAACACGATGATCTGGCAGCAGTGATCCATGCAATCATCACCTCGAGACTAGACTACTGCAATGCTTTCTACATGGGGCTGCCCTTTTCCCAAATCTGGAAGCGACCAACTAGTGCAGAATGCAGCAGCCAGACTGTTATTGGGTCTCCCTCTTAGAGAGCACATTCAACTTGTGCTGAAAGCACTGCACTGGCTACCTATAGCAGGCCAGGTTTGCTTCAAGGTGCAACTTATAAAGCCCTATATGGCCAGGGGCCTGCATACCTGAAGGGACCACCTTTCCCTATTTGTTCCCCTGAGAGTACTGTGGTCAGGTTCACAAAACCTTCTTGTTCTCCCTGGCATGAAAGACGCCAGGCTGGCCAAAACCAGGGCTAGAGCCTTCTCGGTGGCAGCCCCACTTTGGTGGAACGAGCTCCCCAAGGACATCAGGGCCCCTGGAGGATTTATTAAAATTCCACAGGGCCTGTAAGATGGAGCTCTTCCGCCAGGCGTTTGAGATGTCACACTAAATGATTTACCATCTAACTCAATACTACGCCCTACCATCCACTCTTGGCCATCGGGCCGAACATCTGTGCCCATATGAAAGAACTCAAGCCCTAAGGAGTCTGACACCAGCGTCTGTTTTCCCTATGGTGGATGTTTAAGACAGTTCTGCTATCTCATGTGAACGGTATTTTAAATGGTTTGATTTTAAAATGTTAAATTATGGCCCCTGCCACACGGGCCAGATAACGCGGGGGGGGGAGGCGTTACTTTTTGCGCCGGCGCAATTTAATGCGCCAGAACGTGATCAGATGCCACGGCGGCAAAGTAGGGTTTTGTTCGTCGGCGCGTTTTCTCAACGCATGTCAAGAGCGCGCTTGAGTGATCACACGTAGGTATTCCATTGACGGCCCGTAGTAAACTGTTCACTAGTAGGCTTTCCCGGGTATTTTTTAACTCCGAATCTTCGGGCGGATGCGACGGGTCGGCGATGGATGTGCTATGCTTGCCAGATGTGTCCTTGTGATCGCGCCTGTATACTCCACCCGACATTCGTGCCTCTCCCGCTGCCAGGGCTATTTTTGGGCAGGAACGCACAGGAACGGAGTTCTGGCTGGCTCCCGAGTTGGCCACGCCCAGCAGGAACTCATTAGCATAAAAGGCCACACCCAACAGCAGAAACTCATTAGGATTGGCTATATTAGGGGTGTGTGGCCTAACGTGCAAAGGAGTTCCTGCTACAAAAAAGCCCTGGGTTTTGACAACAAACAAAGTCAACAGAATAAGAAGCAAATGGTGGGTGTGGCTGGATGACCACACTTCTGGTAACATGGGGGTGCGGCCTAATGTGCTAATGAACTGTGCTGTCAGGGGTGTGGCCCAATATGCTAATGAGTTCCTGCTGTTGGGTGTGGCCTATTATGCTAATGAGTTCCTGCTGGGCTTTTTCTACAAAAAGAGCCCTGCCCGCCACAAATGCTGCGTGTGAACAGGGCCTACATTGTTTTTATTGTCTTACTGTTTATAATGCCAATGTCCATGTTAGCTGTCCTGAGCCAACCCTCGTGGGGAGGGCAGGAGATAAATCTAATAAATAAATAATAAAATCTCAGGAGCCCAAGAAGAAGCTGAGCAAGGGGGGTGGGCTTCATAACTCCTCCTAAGAAAGTCCGAATAAATCATGCAATCTTGCTCAACGCGGGTTGCAAAATTCTGCTTTCCTATGCACAGAACCGAGATAGCCCAGATACAGAATGTTAAGTCTTGTCAACACACAGCCAGTTTTATAGGTCACTGTAAATCACTGGTCTTTGATAATGGCTCAGGTACACCATAGTCTGCCTTAGGAAGGTTTGCACTCACAAGACTGTGGCATTTGCTTTTCTTCAAAATAAAACACGTTATTGCCCCCCTATTGCAGAAAGGAGGAGGAAACACTGAGGCAGAGAGAAACTTGCTGAAGGCCAGCCGGCGAGTTCATGAAAGAAGCCAAGATTCTGCATAATTTCAATGATATCAAAAACCACAGCCACAGGCTTCTTAGCTGGACATGGGGGTGGGGGGACATTTCCCAATTGTCCTGTCTGGCTTCATTGATGGACACTGGGAGCTAGAGGGAGGGTCCGTTTACTTGGGTCTCTGTCTGGTTATCTCCCACTTTTCCTTTTATTCTCTGCACTTGTCTATTTTCAGTTCTATAAAACTTATTGTTTTATTTATTTACTTCATTTATATCTCATCTTTCTCCCCAATGGGGACCCAAAGCATCTTATAGCATTCTCCTCTCCTCCATTTAATCCTCACAACAGCCCTGAGAGGTAGACTAGGTGTGTGTCCCAAGGTCACCCAGTGAGCTTACATGGCAGAGTGGGGATTCGAACCTGCAACATACACACCCCTTCTGACCTGAACATAGGGAATGATGAAACGTCATTTTATTTCTATCTGATGAAGTGAGCTTTGTCTCTCAAAAGCTTTTTTTTGTGTCAGTCTTTAAGGTGCTGCCAGAGTCGAATTTGG
This sequence comes from Gekko japonicus, assembly GCF_001447785.1. Taxonomy (NCBI): domain Eukaryota; kingdom Metazoa; phylum Chordata; class Lepidosauria; order Squamata; family Gekkonidae; genus Gekko; species Gekko japonicus. The sequence goes on along the minus strand of NW_015170303.1, from coordinate 428,170 downwards.
TTCTAGATCCAACCACTATACCATACTGATTCCCTTATTGTGGCTAATGTAATTGTGAGAATCAGATGGTTGTTCTAAATGCTGCAAAGTTTTTAAAAAAATAAACGCAAGTAACTCGTGGGGATCATAAGATTTGATGATGCTACCCTTTTTCCTGTCCAGCCCATCACAAGTTCTCAGCATGTGAGCGAATATGAATACTGACTTTGTGTGTTGCTTACAGCATAAACTCAGCAATGGCTGCGTGTGTTTTGTTTCTGCTTTGGTTCTTAAATCGGAAAGGTGGAGGGATAATAAAAGCGGGACACTGTTCCAGATTGCATCAGACAGTGGTGCCCACCTGCGAAGAGGCAACATTTTAGCAAAGCTGGCTGGACTAGGAGGGGCTGTCACAGAACACAGGAAGGCGTAACGGCTTGGCCCAAGGATGCATTTCAGCGAACCATCTTGTTTCCAGCAGAAGCCAGCTGGACTCAGGACATACACAACCACAACAGGAAGGCCAAAAGGTCCCATCTGCTCTGAGCACACTGCTACTGAACATGGAGGCTCCAATTCTCTTTCATGGCAAGTAGCCAACTAATAAGGGCAGAGGCACAACGTTCAAAGGGGACCATCTCATACAGAAGGCAGCACAGTGTAGTAGTCAGAGTGTTTCACTAAGATCTGGGTTTGAATCCCCAGTCTGCTATCAAAGCTTGCTGGTGATTTTGGGCTGGTCACACTGTCTCTCCGCCTGACCTACCTCAGAGTGTTGTAAGGAGAAAATGGAGAATGATGATTCAGTTCCTTTTGGGATCCTCACTGGGGAGACAAATGGGCTAGCCTGTCAGTCAACCGAGACCCATATTGCGTCAGGGAGGGGGGCTTTTGCATGCAATCACCCGCTTTACTACTGATCTAGGGTCCGTCCTCTATGTTCTAATAAGTTCACATTCATTTAGACAGGGCTCAGTCTCTTGTAGATGAGGCCATTTAAAGTGAGTGAGCACCCAAACTGTAAACTTCATCACCTTTTTTGCTCCTGAAAAGCTCCTCATACCTCGATGGAGCCGTATAAATAAACAGAACAGAATCAGTTACATTTACAAATAATCAAAAGAGAGTGTTTTTTTAACTGTTAAAATACCATAGGCTGCGGTCACACGGAACAGAAGCCACACAAGTGAGACGGAAAACAGGCGGAATTTCCGGGTGCGATCTCACCAGCACATCTGGGAAGCGTAGCACTCCCGTGGCACAACCGAGGCTTCCAGCCGAAACTGCGTGGCAAAAAACAAGTACCTCGGAGGTACTAGTTTCTGGAAACTGCGGGGCAAGGGCGGGCGTCTGATCGCATTTCCGGTGGCATCCGGTGCCCGCCCATGTCCCCTTGCAAATAAGGTGGTGTTTTTTTTGTCCACGTCTCTGTGGATGCGCACACGCACCCAACGGAGCATGCGCATTCGTCGTGTACTCACACAGAAAAAACAGTTTGCCGTGGCGCGCACTTCTTCGTGGTGCGCCGGCTTGTCCTGTGATCAGCCCCTCTCCCTTGCCATGGAACCTCCATGGTACCTCCACGGGAGGTCTGATCGAGTAACTGCGCAGTAGTTTGCCCCAGGGCAAACAGCCACGCTTCTCCCCCGCAGTTTCCTGCCCGTGTGACCGGGGCCATACTCCATCAACACAGAGGGGTAGATTGATTCACCCAGATCCTGTTCCAGGACACTGGGGTCATTCAGGGTTAATATTCTAAAATCAGGGCTATTTTGGGGCAGGAACGGACAGGAACGAAGTTCCAGCTGGCTCCCGAGTTGGACATGCCCAGCAGGAACTCATTAGCATAATAGGCCACACCCAACAACAGAAACTAATTTGGATTGCCTACATAAGGGGTGTGTGGCCTAACATGCAAAGGAGTTCCTGCTACAAAAAAATCCCTGGGTTTTGACCACAAACAAGGTAAACAGAATAAGAGGCAAAAGGTGGGTGTGGCTGGATGACCACGCTTTTGGTAACATGGGGGTGCGGCCTAATGGGCTGGCCTCTAAGGGGTGTGGCCTAACATGCTAATGAGTTTCTGCTGTTGGGTGTGGCCTATTATGCTAATGAGTTCCTGCTGGGCTTTTTCTACAAAAAAGCCCTGTCTAAAATCATCGGACAGCATTTCTAGTAAATACTGCAAAATATCCCCTCCGTTTTCCATTAACAGTTAAATAATGGTGTTTGTTTCCACTTGGGAGTTCTCTTCGTCACTACAGACATCCAATGGAATAATGCAAGCCCTGGACCTCACAGCAAGACGGAAGGGGTCTATTCATCCCAATACTCCAGAGAACCCTAAAGATGGGATATCACAGGACCAGATTTTTCTGCGACGCTTAGAAAAAAGACAGCTAAGTGGGGTCTGAGAGAGGCTTAGAACATTATGTACCGGGTGGAGAAAGCAGATAGAGGTAACTTTTTCTTCCTCTCCCATTAACACTCTCGCGGGCACCCAATGGTTTATGGGCAGGAGATGAAGGACGGACTAAAGGAAATACTTCCCTGAACGAGTAATGAAACTGTGGAATTCAGTGATGGCCACGGCTTTAAATGGGGAAGAGATTCATATAGAGAGGTCCATCTATGGCTACTAGCCATGGTGACTGGAAGGGACCTTCATAGTCAGAGGCAGCAAATCTCTGAAGACTAGTGTTGGGAGGCAACTTCAGGGGAAGGATTTTGGCCTCTATGCCCCATTTGTTGCCCATCCAGGACATCTAGTTGACTGCTGTGTGGAACAGGATGTTGGATTAGATGGAGCGCTGGTCTGATCCAGCAGGGCTCTCCTTGTGTTCTCAAGATAGAAACATACAGTTTTGGGGGGGCACACCTTGGAGTTTAGCTGCTTGCATGGAGAAAGGGTTACATTTTAGTTAGCTTAGTTAGCTTGGGTCTTGATTGGTTTCCTTGCTAAGACTTGGCGGTTACTTACTGTTTCCCAAAACAAACAAACAAACTCATTCCAGGGAAATGCAAAAGTAAAAAAAAAAATCCCACCTAAATTAGACACATAAGAACACAAGGTGCTGGATCAGGCCAATGGCCCATCCAGTCCAACACTCTGTGTCACACAGTGGCCAAAAATACCAGGTGCCATCAGGAGGTCCAGTGGTGAGGCCAGGACATTAGAAGCCCTCCCACTGTTGACCCCCCCCCCAAGCACCCAGAAAACAGAGCATCACTTGCCCCAGGTTGCTGCAAGAGGAGGAGGAGGAGGAGGAGGAAGAGATTGGATTTATACCCTGCCCTTCACTCAAGAGTCTCAGAGTGGCTCACACACTCAGTTCCCTTCACCTCTCCGGCCACAACAGACACCCTATGAGGTAGGCAGGGCTGAGAGAGCTCTTTCCAGAACTGGCCTTGAGAGAACAGCTCTGAGAGAACTGACTGACTGACCCAAGGTCATCCAGCAGCTGCAAGTGGAGAAGCGAGGAATCAAACCTGGTTCTCCCAGATTAGAGTCCACCAGGTTTGATTCCCCACTCCTCCACCCGCACCTGGCTGGATGACCTTGGGCAAGCCATAATTCTGTCAGAGCTGTTCTTGAAAAAGAGCAGTTTCTGTCAAGAGCTCTCTCAGCCCCACCTACCTCACAGGGTGCCTGTTGTGAGGAGAGGAAGGGAAAAGGAGTTTGTAAGCCGCTCTGAGACTCCCTTGGGTAGTGAAGGGCGGGGTATAAATCCAATCTCTTCTTCTCTTCTAGAAGGAAGCAAGACCGGGGCAGTGACTAATACAGAGATGCAACGGTTGGCCTTTCCTTGATGGCGGATTACCCCTTCTGCAGCAATGCAGCATAATTATTGTATGATCCAATCACACTGAATGCAGAGCCGGGGCAGAGTTCCACCCCACCCCCACACATACACAACCTGGCGGAAGCTGACTGGGAAGAAAGGCCAGAACACAGAACCATACAGAGATGCAGAGGGCAGACTCCCCAGTGGATGAGTACTTGGAGCTCATGGGAGACTTTCCTTTCCAAATACATATCCAAGAATTCTCTTGCACCACACGTGTTCTTCAGCACTCCGTTTGGGAATCGGTGCTCCGAATGATGGATGTTGTTGCATCATCAACCGCTGGAGTTCTTTGCCAAGCTATCAATCAAAAGCCGCTTGCTTTTGCAGTTAACGGATTCCAGAGTTGTTGACAGAAATGGGACAGGAAAAAGGTTGTAAATGCCTTTCACAATGCGACTTCCCATCGTAGCTGCTCAGCTTTGTGGGCGGGGGGGAAGTAAGTTTTATGGGCCAGTCAGGACCAAGGGGTTCTGACTCTCCCCAGCCCTTCTCTCTTATTCGACAAAGGCAACACTGAACGGAAGGGCCTTCCTAAGAGCTTTCATACATCTGGACAAACTCCTGGTCCAGGGCCAAAACGGAGCAGAGCTTTGGATGCTTCTGTGGATGGCAAGAAGTGGGCTGGTCTCTTATAGCAGATCCAGTCATTGCAGCTGGCCACAAGATTAGGCCAAAGCATTACTTTTACCCCAAGGATATTTACTGACCTGGAAAATAAATCTTGGAAACAAACGGAGTAGCGAAGTTGGTCGCAATGATACAGTAACAAAATGTGCAGAAATAACAACAGAACGCTTGATCTTAAAAAGGCACACACCCCTCCTACATTTTACCCAGTGGTACATTTTCAGCTGTGGTGGCTCAAGTGGTTAAGACGCTGAACTGCAGGCTGTGGAAGGTCAGTAGTTCAGCAGTTCGAGACCCGAGTGTGCCGCGTGATGGAGTGAGCTCCCGTCTCTGGTTCCAGCTCCTGCCAACCTAGCAGTTCGAAAGCAAGAAATTGCAAGTAGATAAATAGGGACCACTTCGGTGGGAAGCTAACAGCGTTCCGTGCACCTTGGTGTTTAGTCATGCCGGCCCCATGACCACGGAAACGTCTTCAGACAGCGCTGGCTCTTCGGCTTTGAAACGGAGATGAGCACCGCAACCCTAGAGCCGGATTCGACTGGCTTTCGAGCAAGGGACACCTTTACCTTTACATTTTCAGCATCTTGCGTCTCCAGTGGTACAGCTCCTGCTTTGAATGAGAAGGTCCCAGAACGATCCATCCCTTGCTGTCTCCAGTTAAAGAATCTTAGGTATTACACTGGGACAGACCTTTCTTGATCTGAGACGGAGGAGAGTGGATTTATACCCCGTCCTTCACTTGGCATCTCAGAGCAGCTTACAATTTCCTTCCCTTCCTCTCCCCACAACAGACACCTTGTGAGGTAGGTGGGGCTGAGAGAGAGAATGGCTCTTGAGAGAACAGCTCCAAGAGAACTTGTGACTGACCCGAGGTCACCCAGCTGGCTGCATGCGTAGGAGTGAGGAATCAAACCCGGTTCTCCAGATTAGAGTCCACCGCTCTTAACTACTACACCAAACTGGCTACTATCATGCTGAGATGAACAAAAGCCTTAACACAGGATATGGCAGCTTCATACATTTGGGAGCTGAAAAAAGAAACATTAACATATTCACCCCTATCTCAGTTCTATTTGAAAATTTCCCAAAACCTGTGGTAAACCTTTCAATAAGCCACCAAGGGCTTCCAAATATTTAGGCCTGGTGACCCTCAGCGTGGTGTCTGAAGGTGCCATGCTACCCACCAATGTGTTTCCTGGTGCTCATTTGTTTCTTCCTCAAAGCAAAAGAGCCAGTTGTGTATTTCCTTTTACCTCACTGGAGTAGAAGGTGCTTCAGAAGGGGCATCAGTTTTGCGAGGGGAGCACCTCTGCTCAGAAACAGCTGCCTCCGTCACAGAACGATGGCTGGTTTGGAAGCTCCAACATCTGTAGAACTCCAGAACCCAACGACGGCCATTTTGTGACTGACCCAATCCCTGTGGCAGCCATTTTGAAGTGCAGCCCCCTACCTGTTTACAACATTCCAGAAGTGCTCACGAGCTCAACAAAGTCGGAGACCTCTGAAAAATGTAGCTCATCAGACGAGTACAGGGAACACCCCTATACATTCATTAATCCTATAGATTATACTCATCATGCCAGCACTGTTTAAAACGGCCACGCCACATTTTTATGTTCCTGAGGAAGAGGCGTAGTCTGGATTTGCCTGGGGGTTCAAAATGCCGCCTGCTTGGGCAACTTTTCGCAGGCTAGCCCTGCTGTCACAGCAACCATTTCCTCATCTGTGGAGCAGTAAATGAATCTTCCTTAACGAGGCTGCAGAGGAAAAATAAGTACGACTAAAACAGCAAAGGTCAATTTCTCGTGCCTGGGTAGCCAAACTCTCTCAGCCAAGACGCCGGAGGACCGGATGGCCCCCCACCACATCCAGCTATGACATCAGCAGACTAGGCCCCCAGGCGTCGGCTGTGGCCAATCCATGAAATCCTCTTTTTCCATCCTTTGACTAACAGAAAACAAACACTGTTCACTTTTATCCCAGTCCCTTGTCAAAAGCTGTTGGCCACATGGGACCTTCAACACCATCCCATTATTGAAAAGATAACATAATTATACATTCTCCTATATCTAAAAACACCGATGGGGGACTATATATGGACACCGAGTCCCTCATGAACCTTGACAGAGTGCTTCTCACCTCATTAGAACATAAGAAGAGTCCTGCTGGATCAGACCAGTGGTCCATCTAATCCAGCACCTTGTCTCACACAGCGGCCAACCAATTTACAGCACCTTGTCTCACACAGTGGCCAACCAATTTACCCTGTCAGGCCAACAACAGGGCACAGAGGCCAAGGCCTTCCCCCGATGTTGCCTCCTAGAGATATACTGCATCTGAATGTGGAGGTTCCCTTTAGTCATCATGGCTAGTTGCCACTGATAGACCAATCTAGCCTCCATTAATCTATCTATTACCCTTTAAAGCTGTCTATACTTGTGGCCATCACTACATCCTCTAGCAACAAATTTCACATTTGAATCACTCAGGGTGGCCAGAGTTCAAAATGTGGGAGGTCATTTTTGACTCTCCCAAACCACCTCCCCTCCTCCATCCTCTTCTGGGCTTACATCACCAACTAGTTATCTACCCAGGACATTTACGGCCTACCCTTCCCGTAAGGGCCTACCAGAATATACCCTTTCCCTTGACCCTACTCCGGCATATAAGATGACTCATCAGTTCTCCCTCCTTTCTAGATGCTGTTGGCAGGACAGGGTGATCAGTCCCGCTTTTACTGCCTCTTTCTCCATCAAAACATGCCTTGAAAGTTGTTAGAAGCCTCCAGTTTATAGACTGAAGTAGCCATCACTACATCCTTTTGGTGGCTCTCTGACTCAGGCCTGGTTCAGACTTAACGCAAAAACAGTTTATTTTAACTATGCATGGCTTATGAAACCAGGATGCAGCTCACAGGCAATTACTCAAATCCTTGTTTGCCTCAACACATACTTTATTTTTCTTCTCCCTGTGAACAGACACAGTGTGATTAATAAACCAACTGTAGATGTTGGCTTGATGCCGGACCTTAACCAACCATTGTATGCTTAGTGGCTCGCATTCGGACAATGACACTAACCACTGTTTAATTCAACCATGGTTTTGCTTGATGATGGAACTAAACCGCAATGCCAGACTTCCATTATGTGGAAGGCTGCTGACTGAAGTGAAGCTCATAGTCTCAAACCCACCATAAGAAGCTTGATAGCATTTTCCTCCGATTTACCAAGTCTTTTATGTCTTTGCTTGTTTATCTGCATCCTCCTCCTCCCTTTCCCACATCTGACGGTTAGGAGGAATCCTTCCTCTTCAGAAGATAAAATCATTTTTTAATAAGTAAAGATGAATGGGTTCCATTCTTTCTTTCTTTCTTGTGAAGGGACCAGCGAATATATAACCTAAATCTTTCCTAACATTGTACAGTCTTTTGAAGGGCACTGCTTTGCACTACTTTGATTTGGCACTCCAGTGTGAAGTAGGAACTTATGCCCATCCAGTATGAACATTCTGTGAGAGTGTAGGCTCTCAAAGTAGATTCTACGCTATGGTACAAAATGACTTGTGGTACAGAATAACACTAAAGTGCCAGGAGAATCAGTCATATGGAGCTCCCTGTAATGTGATCCTCCATTTTATGGATACCATCCACCAATCTACTGTGCTTGACATTGTCGATGTATGAATGCATTGTTAGTTTTGTTTTTCTTGTTGAGAGTTGTGTGTATGAGAGAGTAGGATAAACCTTTTATTGCTGGGCTGTAGGAAACTGATGTTAGAATACTGAATTATTATCCAGCTTTATTATTATTATTATTATTATAATTATATGAACATCTGAACCTACATCATCTTTCGGGTCAGGCCCTTGGCCTATCTGCTATCTGGACTGAGGTCCTGGGTGGAAACCTTTCCCAGTGCCGCCATCTAAGGTCCTTTCCCATATCCAGACATTCAGTCTTGCATCAGAGGTATGAAAGCAGCACAGGCTGGAAGGAGGTTTACCACTTAGTTCTGCTGACCACAGCAATTGAATCTTAGTGAGCTGATCTGCTGTAATATTCTGCCACAAGAATTTTCCTCTCACATCTGCACCCAATTCAAAACCAGGGCAAAGAGTAAGGTTTTTCTCAACTGTCACATCATCCTTGAGATGTGTGCACCTTTTGGCTTATATCTGCGTGCCGGTGCACAAAATACGAAATGAGAACTGACATTACGGTTACAAGATTCATTTTGGCATGATTTGCATTTAGGTTACATAAAAACATAAGAGCCCTGCTGGATCAGGGCAGTGGTCCATCTAGTCCAGCATCCTGTCTCACACGGTATCCAACCAGTTCCTCTGGAAGACCAGGCTTCCCCTGATGGTGCCTCTGAATGTGCCCTTTAGTTATTATGGCTAGTAGACACTGATAGACCTATCCTTTATGAACCTGTCCCGTTCACAAAAGTTGGACTTATTTTAAGTCACCCATGGTTGCTTGGTTGCCCAGAAATACCAATTTTTGACATATGTGACACAACAACAAAAATACCAGCTTACTTCTTCTAAAAAGTTTCTGTTTGCTCGTTTGGAAATTACATTTACTGCCACAGTTGGTCAGGAGAGTGGTTACTGACAGGCCTACCCAGAGACAGGACATTATGCATAAGCAGCATTTTTGACACTTTCATTTCTATAAGTTAGTTCATGAAAGCGCAACCAGCAAAAAGAAAACAGGGCAGTACTGCAGCAGAAAAATAGGCGGCTTCCTCATTTTATTTTCCTTTTGGAAAAGAAAAGGTTGTTACAAATAGGTGGTGCCATTATAGGACTGTGTTTCGACCAACCACGTTTCAGCGTTGTTGTAAGGTGTTTGATCCAAGGCACTTGAATTTTGTAACGGTGTACGTATATTTTGAAACTTCTTTTGCATGCTGGGTTATCGCTCCCCCTCCACGTTCTATTCCCTTCCCCCAAGTTGAAGTTCAACTTTGGGGCATCGAAAACCGTAGCGTAATTCTTTCTGAGATGGTCGGCCTATGTCTGGGCTGTATGGCTGTAGATAGAGGCTGCTTGCAAGACGGAGCGCTCCTTCGCAGAAAATAGAAATACTTGCATTTAGCAAACTAGCAGGTCCGGAAGCAGGCCTTTCCCCCTTATGTGCTGAGTTTCTGTATGGAGGGAATGTTTTCTATGGAGAAGCACTCAGGCCACGTGAGCCCACGGCTGCAGACTAAAGTGGTACAGCGCAGATACAGGCCAATCACCTCAGTGAACGACAGGCTGCTGACCAAAATTGCAGTCACTTGTTTGTTTTTGTTTTAAAGAAGCAACTGGGGGGGAATAAAAGAAAGCTTTCGAAAGAAATCTTTGGAGATCAGTTTACTGTGAAGAAAGAAGATTTACACTGCCTTTAACAGTAGGAAAATGCAATACATTCCTAAGATATATAAATATGAATGACTATCAGATTTTAAAAAATAAAAGACAGGAATCTAAACAAAGGATATGAAATAAATTAAAATTAAAAATCTGATAAAGAAAAAAGAGAGAAGCTAGGTAAGCAAAAAAAGAGAAAATAAGATTGTTCCCAATCCAAATACTGTAACTAGTTTGGGGAAACAAAACCCTGAACGTTTTTTCCACCCCCCAACACATTTTAGGGGGGGGGTCCTAGGTTTTATTATTATTATTATTATTATTATTTTTACAAAAGACTAACACAGTAAAAAAAAAATGTGCTCAATTTCTCCCCTCCCGCCCCTCCCTTTCCCAGCTGCCCAAAATACAATGAGCTGAATGGTACATCCTAAGATTGAAATACCAACCAAATGACAACCTTCTTGTAAGGAAATGAGCAAATACTGCCACATGGATTTCTTTGTTCTAACACTTCTCTTTTTTTAAAAAACAAAAGGACAAAGTAGAATCCATTTATTCTATAACAACCCGGGGTTGGGGGTGGGGGGAATGTAAGTGAATCCTTTTTGCCACATTAGATTCCAGCTGGAAGAAACCCAAGCAGCTAACTGAGCAAGGGAATGGGCTATGGAGTGGAGTTGGGGGGAGTTTTCCTTTTATTTTAAAATGTCTGCTTACCAGGAAAAATAAAAATAAAAGGTGTTATTTCAAGTTGCTGGAACCAAGTAAAGTCATAATACTCAGCCACTGATTTCTGTTCCAAAAGGCAAAAGTTTTGTTCAGAAAAAAGCGCTCCGAAGGTCTTTGTAAGAAAAACAATGGTTTGTAAAATATACCCTTGTGCGGTTGTTCTGTCTTTATTTATTCTTTTAAAAAATCAACTATCAAAAACGTTTTGCAAAAAAATAAATTAGGGCAATCTTTTTTACTTAAAAATGCAATAGGTAGGTTTTTTTTCCCTTGTTTTTTTTCTCCAGCATAGCTGGATAACTAGGCTGTCCTCAGGGAGCCATTGGAATGGCCGCTTTTTCCGAAGCTCAGCTCGTGTTTCTGAAGCCACAGCTCCGCCAGCTGTTGTGTGGACCCATACGTCGATGCTTTGGACCCCAAACACATTTTGTACTGTTTTGGATCAAGGTTAGGGTCACAAAAGACAGGGTGATGTACATGAACGACGCCAACTTCTTGGCTGCGGAAAGTTTTTAGGCCAGCCCGAATAACCTTGTTGAACAAGTCCACGTCCTCGAGGCCCCAACCTTGGATAGAAACATCAAAACCTCCTGCTCGAAGGAGATCACTCTTGTAAATGCATGCAATCCCGAAACCATAGTTCCTCCAGAAGCCTGTTTTCTGGGTGAAGGCAAAATGATTATCACTCGGGACTTTCCCACTGTAAACAATCTTTGGATCGTACTGGCTAAAGATGATGGGGAAGTAAATCTGTTGCCCCAAAAGTGTGTTGGCTCTACACCGCTGGAGAAACTCTGCCGTAAATACCAAGTCAATGTCGCAGAAGAACAGCAAGGAGTCGTTGTTAAACTGGGAGGACCCGACTTCTAGCGCCAGAGCTCGAGAGAATTCACCAGACACAGGCAAGATCTGCATGTCCGCCTTGGGGTATTTCATGCGATAATCTCTCATCAATTCAATCTGCCTCGTCTTGTCAGGATTTGAGTCTGAGTTGAAAAGCAGGACAACTAATTTGACATTCTGGTTCGGAATGAGGCAGGTCTTTTCAAAATTCAACATGAATCGTGCAAACATATCAAAGCGCCCAGAAAGAGGAATCAAGATGTTGATCTTCTTGTCTTTGGGTTCCTTCTTCTCTGCTTTTGACTTACTCAGCTGGAATGGGACAAACATCTTCAGAGAATTGGAAAGAAATGACAAGGATCCTGAATCCTGGTTGATTTTACTAGCCAACTCTTTGGCATCCATCTCTTCATCCTCCATGAAGTGGACTTTGCTGAAAGTCTGTTGCAAATATGCGTGCCTTCTGACTGGAACGGTCATTTTCTTTCCCTTGTGCTTCTTGTATAAGAGCAGTAAGTCAAGAACATACTCTGCCCCATACATTGGATTGACTCTGCGATAGCCATACTGTATCTCTTTGAAGTCAATGATCCGCCCTCTGGTCTTAGCGTTGGCATTAATCATCTCCATCACTTGCATAACAATCTCGTCCAACGCTTCACGCTGGGAGGAATCCATCCCTCGACGAGGTGGCTGTCCATCCATGGCGGAATAAAGATACTTCCCAGTGAGGAATTCCCACTCCAAAACCTCTTCGCGCTGGTGAGGCTGAAAGCGCATGAAGGAAGGTGCCATCCCTAACTGAAGGTCATCTTTGTGGACTTCTGTGTTGCTGTATTTACTCATTAGGACAATTTCGCGGTGCAGCTGGATGGTCCGGTACCGCAGCTCAGCTATTTTGCGACTCAGCATGTAACTGTGGAGTCTGTACTGATAGGGTGGGCTCTTGTTGGGGTGTAAGGTGATAGCTCGGTGAATCTTGCTGTTGCGGAGGTCTTTGATGTAACCTTTTTTGTTCTGCTCGTAGTTTTCGTAAAAGAGTTGTTGCATCTAAGACAAAAATAAAGAAGGAGGGGGGAGAATGTTACTATGTGATTGTGGTTCCCAGCCCATCATCCCATACACTGCTTGCATGAATAGAAGAGCTCTGGGGATCAGCTATTCAAGGCACAAGTGTTTAGCAGTATCAGCCAATACTCCAAATGAATCAACAAGATAATGAGTTGGAGAATATTGTGTGTGTGTGTGGGGGGGGGGACTCTTCAAGAGATTAGAGGTTATCACGAGCCATTTTAAAAACAGTATTCAAATTAGTTCCTCAAAAAAACTCCAGAACAGGGGTCCCCCATCCTTTTTGACCTTGCAGGCACCTTTGGAAGGAATTCAGACACGGTATGGTAGGGTCAGGGGCAAAACTGCTGCCATGGCTTGCCCTCAGCCACAAAGTGAAGACTCTTGTGTGGTGGTGGCAGTTGGTGCCAAAGCAACGTTTTTTAAAAAATCTGCAGAGCCAATCAGATCTCCAGTGGCCCATCAGGAGCCTGTCAGGGCAAAATCCTCCCCTGGCCCTGCCCACTTCCTAAAAGCATTTGGTGGGTGCCAGGAAAGGTAGAAGGAGAGGAAGAGATTGGATTTATACCCTGCCCTGAACTACCTGAAGGAGTCTCAGAGCGGCTGACAATCTCCTTTCCCTCCCCAGTCCCCACAACAGACACCCTGTGAGGTGGGTGGGGCTGAGAGAGCTCTTTCAAGGACTGCTCTTGAGAGAAAAGCTCCGAAAGAACTTGTGGCTGACCCAAGGTCATGCCAGCAGCTGCATGTGGAGGAGTGGCGAGTCAAACCCGGCTCTCCCAGATTAGAGTTCACACTCCTAACCACTACACCAAGCCAAAGGTGTCAATAGGCACCACATCTGGGACCCCTGCCCAAGGAAAAGTCTGTCATACATGATACACCACACCAATATTCCCTCTAAGCTGTGGAGTCTTGTGAGCAAAAATCCTACTTAGTGAGCTACTGGCATTAAGGTTGTGAGCAATGTTCCCTCTAAGCTGTGGAGTCTTGTGAGCAAAAATTCTACTTTGTGAGCTGCTGGCATTAAAACTGTGAGCGAGCGATTTGGCAACCGTATAAATTAGTTTGCTCTGGAGCTGTTCTTCCTGAGCTAAGACAAAAATGTGTGAGCCGGAGGCTAGAAAACTGTGAGCTAGCTCACACTAACTCATCTTAGAGGGAACACTGGTTGTGAGCGAGTGACTTGGCTATTGCATAAATTAGGTTGCTCTGGAGCCATCCCTTCCTGAGCTAAGACAAAAACCGTGTGAGCTGGAGGCTAAAAAACTGTGAGCTAGCTCACACTAACTCAGCTTAGAGGGAACACTGCACCACACTGCTTTCGACTGAGTCTGAACCATGGTCTAGCAATGTTACTATTGTCTACTTGGACCGGCAGCGGCTTTCCAGGGTCTCCAGCCGAGGTCTTTCATAGCAGAGTCTGAGCCTAGGATTTTCTACGTGCAAAGCAGATGCTTCGGAAGGAGACAAGAGCAGGGATTCACGCAGCGAAGGCAGCATCCTTTGGAAAAAAACTCAGCCACGGCCCCTCCCCATCATGAAATCATTTTTCAATAATCTAAACATAAAATATGTTCCTCTGTAAGTTCGGCAGTTCGAGACCCGAGTGTGCCGCATGACGGAGTGAGCTCCCGTCTCTCGTTCCAGCTCCTGCCAACCTAGCTGTTCGAAAGCAAGAAATTGCAAGTAGATAAATAGGGACCACTTCGGTGGGAAGGTAACAGCGTTCCGTGCACCTTGGTGTTTAGTCATGCCGGCCACATGACCACGGAAATGTCTTCGGACAGCGCTGGCTCTTCGGCTTTGAAACGGAGATGAGCACCGCAACCCTAGAGTCGTATTCGACTGGCTTTCGAGCAAGGGAACCTTTACCTTTACTTAAGACTAACCATCAAACCACCTCTGTATTTTCTTCTTACACTAAAAACCCCGAAGCTGTCATTTTAATATAGTTTTCATTTTGTCCGATCTTCAGCAATCGTTTGCAAGGGGTTTTTGCCATTTCACACAGTAAAATCCAGTCGCAAAGCAGACTGAAAGTGCATTATTCAGCGTGTGTGAATATGTTGTAAAGTGAGCTGCCACAAAACTTTGCAACAGAACCTACGAGTTCAGAGGTGGCATTGTTACCAAGACCGAGGCATCGTTCAGATAACTGACAGGATAGTTCGCTGAGCTTCCTTGCCCTTTGCTTTGTGATGTTCATATGTGCTATCTTTACACACAAATGTTAGTCACAGTTGTGTTCACATGGCATCGTGTTCAAGGGTGAGGCCACTGGCTTCATTTTGTCTCATTTTACCTCAGGCTACACAATCTCCTTTGAACTGTGAGCCACAAGAGAGCTGTTGAAAAACTCCTGCTCATATTCTAGGAGAGCGTGTGATAAAAATCAGGGGTCATTTCGTAGAAAAAGAGGTGCAGGAGCTCATTAGCATAACTTATTTGCATATGCCACACCCCCTGACATCACCGGAGGTGTGTCAGAAGGCAACACCCACTGCTCAGGCTCCGCTGGACTCTTTTGGATTGCTAGGTTGTGGGGGGGGGGAAGTGCAGATCTGTCCTCGCAGAGGAGGGAGAGCTTGTACCTGAATAAAACTTGGTCTTAAAGGTGCCACTGGACTGTTTTGGACAGGGGAGGCGGGGGGGGGGCTCTGCAGCTTACCTGGCTGCTTCTTGCTCTGACGGAGGGCTGCTGGGAGCAGGGGGTGGGGCTTGTTGCATGTGCCCGCCCCCTGGGCCCTTTACTGCCGGAGCTCTGCTCCTGTGCGCTCCTGCAGGAAATGACCCGATTAAAATAATTAAAGATGCCCCTGAGATGTCCAGAGTCACCATTCAAAAAGGAGGCTGCCTCACAGACTCACAGAGCTGGAAGGGGCCCTACAGGTCATCTAGTCCAGCCCCCTGCTCAATGCAGGATCAGCCTAGGGCATCCCTGACATGTGTTTGCCTGCTGCATCTCTGCATGAGTTGCTGCTCTAGCCCAGCCTCCACTGTTGGGGAGAGAGGGGGGAGTCAGCCCTGTCCCTGCTCCGAGTATGTCCAGATCAATCATGCTTGACAGAGAGACATAGTGGGAAATTCTTAAATATTCCGAAAGTAAACCTTTTGGGGGGTGAAACAGTAAACGACAACCCCTACTTCAATTTAGGGAGGAAAGGCAGAGTGCATCAAACTGGTTTCTAAAAGACTGACCACGGGTCAATTTGCCTTGGTCCTGCTTACTCTGCCTCTGTGCTGGGCGGCCCCTGAGCCCCGGCCACTGTCCTGAACCTGCCACAAGTTGGGGACAGCGGTTTCACTCAGGCAGGGTGACCCGTCAGCTACAGGGTGGTGGAGCTTCCCCCTCCGACTGCCCTATAGCTAATCTGCCCCGAAGCCTCCACTGCCGTGACTCCAAAGGCTCTGGACTCACAGACAGTGGATGGGCCAAAGTAGTTGGGACATCTGTCACGAGACAGGTCAGGGTTTCCCAACCTAACTCGTAGCAGATGTCATGTCTAGCAGAGGCTGGTGGCCATCGGCGGCATTGGGGGGGGGGGACCACAGGGCACCCCACCCAACCTACCCAGTGATTCTGCAACTCCATCCTTGACTTTTGCCCAGGGCTCCAGAATCTCTAAGAAGGCCCCTGGAGGCGCCCTGGGCTGCCTCTGACACATTCTGCATGCAGAGCATGAAGATCTGCCCCAGGCAACGGCTGCTCCTCATAACACCGCCTTACAGAGTTGGAACACTGGTCCAACCAGCTCAGTATTGTGTACTCTGACTGGCAGCTGCCCTCCAGGGTCTCAGGCAGTCGTCTCTCACCTCACCTACTACACGGTTCCTTTAACTGGAGAGGCGGGGGATTGAACCGGGGACCTTCTGAATGCAAACCAAGTACTTTAGCACTAAGCTCCACTGCCCCCCACTGGCTGAAGCACACCAATTATACGCTTTTAAAACGGTCTTCCGGAGATGGCTAGGAGGAGCACTTGAGGAACACACGCTTAAGGTGGTCTCAAATACGTAAAGGAACACTTTACACTCCATCCAAGGACCTATCAAATGCCGGTATCAGGGAACAGCGGTGGGAAGTACAGGTATCTCAAACCCATGCAATATTGATGGGAAGAGATAAAAATCGGGGCTCGAGTTAAGACCAGCAGATATAAATATTTATGACTGAACGAATTTAAACACCTGCTAAGCCACAGCCCGCTGGGCTCTGCCAGACAGGGAGACGTCATGCAAATCACATGAAATAAAATAATCAGATGTCCATTGGGCAAGAAAGAGTTTCGATGTGTGATTTCTAACCGTGCTCGGTTGGCAATCGGAGACAGGGTGGGGTCCTGAGTGCCTGGAGGCAGAGCCTGCAGGCCCAAGACTCAAATGGCCCAATGAGAATAAAAGAAGAAGAAGCTGCTATATAGATCAGGAAATCTACCGAGGTACCCCTGTGTGATATTACTCTTCTCGAACAGAGAAGACCTCTTCCAGATCAGCAGGTTCTTTTTTCTTCTTAGAAAGACACTGTCCCTACAGTCCTAAGTGCACTGAGTGGGTTTAGAAGGGTGCAACTCGATTTAGCACTGAACGAAGAGCTTCTAGTCCTCATGAAACCGATCGTTGTACTTAAAATGTTTGCTGCAGCGGCCTACGAAGCCAGTTAGCCATGGGGGAGAGAACAAGGAGAACTTGGGGTGTTTTTAACTCAGCTTTCTCTCATGAAGGATTCAAGGAAGGTACACTATTCTTACTAAAAAACAATACCAACTCATGTCCATCTTAAAACACTTAAAACACCCCAGTCACTGCCAGAAAATCACAGCTCAGCTAAACAAGACCCCTCTTACAAAACTGTCTTACGCTGTTTCCTGAAGCATAAAAGAGGGGCTCAAGGAAGGTACACTATTCTTACTAAAAACAATACCAACTCGCATCCATTTTAAAACACTTAAAACACCCCAGTCACTTGCCAGAAAATCACTGCTCAGCTAACCAAGACCCCTCTTGCAAAAATTCTGCCTTACGCTGTTTCCTGAAGCATAAAAGAAGGGAGCCTTGCTCACACCTTCAGGACAGCCCATTCCACGGAGGCTCCTGTCGAAAAAGCCAGACATCCGAGCGAATTAATCAGACTGCCAGCTGCCTTGAACGTGCTGTGACCGTCTGGCCTAGAGGTTACTGTAGCATGGCACGGACAGATGACTAATCATCGTGCCAAAGTTAAAAAAGTATTTTGCAATGCTCTTTTATGGTTTTTATTAAGAGAGAGAGAATCAAACCCATCCTGCCCCAGAGCTTGGTTTCCAATAAGCAGCTCAGAGAGTTTGCAAACAGCCCCAACAGGAAATTAGGAAAAGACGACACACTTGTTGATTACACAACTGCATCCTTACAAGCCACCGACAGTCGGTCAAGACAAGATGTTATGAAACTTTGGGCTGTGAGGTTATGCACAGGCCCTTTTCAAACATTTCCCTTCCCCCCCCCACCCATGACGGCTTCCAAGGGCAAGGAGGGACCCACATGGGGGGGGCGGGAAACTGCAACCTGAAGAAGCATGCTCTCTCCGGGCGGAACAGCAGTGCAAGGGAACCTGGTGAGCCATTTGAAAGGAGGCGATGGAAAGAGGCAGGGATGCCGCCTCCATCTTGGGTGGTTGTGCATGGAGAGAGGGATGGGAACCAAACCAACTTCTTTTTTCTGTGTATTGTGTGTGTGTGTGCACCTGGAAGCCATGATCGACTTCTGGCAACCCCTAGTGGGGCTTGGACATCTCAGAGAGGTGGCTGTGTCCCGGTCCTGGTATTCCCTGGAGGTCTCCCGTCCAAGTACTTTCCAGGGTTGGCCCTGCTTAGCTTCTGAGTCAGGGCAGAACCAGGTTCTTATGGAGTAATGCAGTGGTATAGCATGGAGTGGCGGTTAGAGGGTGGGGCTTGGATCTGAGAGACCCGGGTGCGAATCCCCACTCTGCCATGGAAGCTTGCTGTGTGATCTTCAGGCAGGCACATTCGCTCCACCAAACCTACCGCACCGGATTGTCGTGAGGATAAAATGGAGAAGAAAAGCCTTGTAAGGTCTCTATTTGAGAAAGGCGGGACAATGAAGTAATGAAAACTATGCGAGTCAAGGGCCATCCCTACAAAGCAACATTCTCCATTCTTGAAATTTTGTATCTCACAGCTAGCTGTGGGTGTTATGCTAGAACAGCCTATTTTTTGGCCCACTCAACTCAGGGGTATATCCGACTCAGACAATCCCAATTCTGCATCAAGAAGAAACTCAATTCTGCAACTTGTAGAAGGTATGAAAACCAACTGGTCACCACACCTTAAAAAGGATATTATAGCTTTGGAAAAAGTGCAGAAAAGGGCAACTCAAATGATAAAAGGGTTGGAACACTTTCCCTATGAGGAAAGGTTAAAGCGCTTAGGGCTCTTTAGCTTGGAGAAACGACGACTGAGGGGTGACATGATTGAGGTTTATAAGATTATGCATGGGAAAGAGCAGGTAGAGAAAGAGGTACTTTTCTCCCTTTCTCACAATACAAGAACTCGTGGGCACTCCATGAAATTGCTGAGCAGTCGGGTTAGAACAGATAAAAGGAAGTACTTCTTCACCCAAAGAGTGATTAACACTTGGAATTCACTGCCACAGGAAGTGGTGGCGGCTACAAGCATGGACGGCTTCAAAAGGGAATCAGATAAGCATATGGAGCAGAGGTCCATCAGTGGCTATTAGCCACAAGGTATAGATAGGGACTCTGGGGCAAGTGATGCTCTGTCATCTTGGTGCTTGGGGGGGGGGCAACAGTGGGAGGGCTTCTAATGTCCTGGCCCCACTGGTGGACCTCCTGATGGCACCTGGTATTTCTGGCCACTGTGTGATACAGATTGTTGGACTGGATGGGCCACTGGCCTGATCCAACATTGGCATCTCTTATGTTCTTATGCATCAAGAAGAAACTCAATTCTGCAACTTGTAGAAGGTATGAAAACCAACTGACTTTGTCTGTTTTCTACCCCACTGTTTGTCCAGGGAGCACAGGGTGGCATAAATAGAATTTCTTTATCCCTCCATCTTATCCTCACATCAACCCAACGGAGGACATTATGCTGGAACAGAATGGGCTGACCCAGGGGCTTTCACAGCACAGTGGGGATTTTTAATCCAGGTCTTCCTGGATCATAGTCTGACAATCTAGCCACGACACCACACTGGTTTACCGCAGATGTTTACAATTTACTGTATAATCTTTAGCAGAAGAAGAGGAAGAGACTGGATTTATACCCCGCCCTTCACTACCTGAAGGAGTCTCAGAGCGGCTTACAATCTCCTTTCCCTTGTGAGGTAGGTGGGGCTGAGAGAGCTCTTTTGAGGACTGCTCTTGAGAGAACAGCTCAGAGAGAACTTGCGACTGACCCAAGGTCACACCGGCAGCTACATGTGGAGAAGTGGGGAATCAAACCCGGTTCTCCCAGATTAGAGTCCGCGCTCCCAGCCACTACACCAAACCAGCTCTCTCACTAGTATTTCCCTAGTGACGGGAAGGAACAAAGAACTGTATAGTCACAGAGGACCATTCCTCAAAGACGCCTACTCAGCACTTCTCTGAGATTTCAGGAGCCATCGCCCACGTGTCTGCAGGTATCGTTTTGCAACCAGAAGGCTAGAAGCTTACTTGCTTTCAAACAAAAGCAGAGATTCCCAGGAAGAGCTAAAGGTGGTACTGCAAACTGGGACCCAAGAGTCGCACGAGAGAATGGAGTGTTTAATGACGAGACCCAGGGAAATAAGGAATAGCCACTGATTTCTCTGAAGTTTCAGAAGCTAAGGGTTTTCTTCTACTGGAAGGAGAGGTGGGTGCCCGTCTCCCCAACAAAGCCAAACCCCCAACACTCCACCAGTGGTGACATGCACAGCTTTTTGCATGACTGACTGGTTACTTTAATCCTCTAAATATCTGGTACCCCATTTTAGATAAAATAGACATTGACACCTTTGATTGGGAAGCCATTTCTAAAGCCAAATACAAATTATTGGTATTTGGTTAGCCTAGGGTTCCTTTTTATGATGTTATTCATTGTAGTGGTGAAGTGGTGGCGGCTACAAGCATGGACGGCTTCAAAAGGGAATTAGATAAGCATATGGAGCAGAGGTCCATCAGTGGCTATGAGCCACAAGGTATAGATAGGGACTCTGGGGCAAGTGATGCTCTGTCATCTTGGTGCTTGGGGGGGGTCAACAGTGGGAGGGCTTCTAATGTCCTGGCCCCACTGGTGGACCTCCTGATGGCACTGGTATTTCTGGCCACTGTGTGATACAGAGTGTTGGACTGGATGGGCCTTTGGCCTGATCCAACATTGGCATCTCTTATGTTCTTATGTATAACTGTGGACAGAGAGTTGCCATTTTGTATTGCAGTTTTTTATATTAAAATTTTTTAAAAAATGACTTACTGCATCCTTCCCGGCACAATGTGTTTTACCAGGCCTACAATTTTCCAGGGATACGTTTCTCCAAAGAGCGCATTTAAAAGACTTGCAGAGTCTTTACACAGCAATACATTTACTGCAAAACAGAGCCCACTCCTCCAATCCCCCCCAAACAACCCCTGCAAACAATGCAGAATGAAGCACTTTCTGTGGTCCCAATGCGACCCTTTCTGATTGGCCTTGCTAGCTGAGGACACCCTTGCATACCTAACTATGGAGCCTCAATGTACTGCAAACACAGGTGCTAGGTCTCCTGCTGTAACTCAGTATTTTGGCCACTAGCACCTGAAATGCTGGTAGGAGGACATGCAGGGTGTGTGCCCATGATGTCACTTCTGGTGAAAACAGGAAGTGACATCACGGGACACTCTAGGATTTGCAAAAAGCTCTATAGTAAAACCACAGAGTTTTTAGAAACTTTAGAGGCACCCTGTATTGTCATTCCTTGTTCTTACTAGAAGTGCCATCAGCATGCCAGTCCCTGACCTTAAATTCTCCTGGGAGTTTGCTGGCCGCAGTGGGCTCTGGAAATGTATATGGTTTGTGTGGCATGCTGGCCACAGCTAGGACATACTCGATGCTTTCCTGTGTGTGGCAAATGGATAATTTGTTCTGGGTGGTACACTGTCTTCCAGAGAAGGTGGTCCATGCCTGAGAAACTCTTGGGTGACCAGAGTTCTCAGAGACTCCGTTTGAAAACTGCTTGTCTACCCCACGGGAGAGATACCTCACTCCAACTCTGCAACACTGTAGGAATCACAAACCGAAGAGCAGAAGCTTTCTCAAGAAAAAGTGTCCTGGTGCGTTCCAGTGACATCTGTTGCAAAGTTTCTTCTCCCTAAGATCAGTTTATAAAAGAGCAGATGGCCAAAGTGGAGCCTTCCTGCAACAGAAGCCCCGCTGCAGTTTCCCAAACCATTTGCCTGCACTGTTCAAAAAGCCAGAGAGCTGCAGGAGAGCAGATTTGCTACCCACTTCAGTAGACTTGCAAACAGACTCACGAAACCTACTAGTCCACAAACATTTTTACTGCTCTGGTTGTCTACGTGCAATGGGGGTTGTTTGCAGCACAGGGGCAGCCTGGACACAAACAAACAAAAAACAGGAAACAAGAAAGAAAACTGACTCTTTTTCTATTTACGAAATTAAGATGAAAACACTTCTTCTCATAACATGTATGGAATTCACAGCCACTGGCTTAGATGACTTTTAAAAACACATTGGACAATTTATTCCACCGTGATCACTAAATGGCACCATGTTCACTGGCTGTAGACCTCAAAAACCATTGCCGGAAGGCAAACAGGCCCAAGGAAACTGCAGCTCTCATACCTGCTTGCGAACTTCCCAGAAGCAGGGCTATTTTGGGGCAGGAACGCACAGGAACGGAGTTCCGGCTGGCTCCTGAGTTGGCCACGCCCAGCAGGAACTCATTAGTATAATAGGCCATGCTCAACAGCAGAAACTCATTAGGATTGGCTACATTAGGGGTTCCTGCTACAAAAAAAGGCCCTGGGTTTTGACAACAAACAAGGTCAACAGAATAAGAAGCAAAAGGTGGGTGTGGCTGGATGACCACACTTCTGGTAACGTGGGGGTGCGGCCTAATATGCTAATGAGTTTCTGCTGTTAGGTGTGGCCTGTTATGCTAATGAGTTCCTGCTGGGCTTTTTCTACAAAACAAGCCCTGCCCAGAAGTATCTGCCTGGCTGGATGCTGCAAGGAAAAGGATGCTGGAATCAGTGGGCTTTGTGGTCTGATCCAGCATGGCTCTTCTTATACCCTCACAAGAGCTTTCTTGGCTGGTTGCCTAGAGTTACTTCTTCCCAGAACAGAGCAGGTAAGTCGTCATCCACAGGCCTAAAGTCTTGAAGGAACATTTCTTCATGTACTCTCCAGCCCACCAGTTAAGATCTCAGGCCCCAATTCCTGTTCTACCTCTGGAAGAGGTGAGGTGGATGACAACCCAACACAGGGCTTTCTCAGTGGTAGCACCTCACCTTTGGAATGCCCTCCCCCTTGAGGCTTGCTTGGCACATACCTAACTTTTCTTTAGGTACCATGAGAACACAGAGCTAGCATGGTATAGTGGTTAGAGTATTGGACTAGGATCTGGGAGACCCAGGTTCAAATGCCCACTCTCTGCCATGGAAACTTGCTGGGTGACCTTGGGCCTGTCACACGCTCTCAGCCTAACCTACCTCACAAGGTTGTTTAAGGATGAAATGGAAGAAAGGAGAATGATGTAAGCCACTTTGGGTCCCCATTGGAGAGGAAGTGAAATATAAATTAAATTAAATTTCTCTTTATCCAGACTTTTATCTATTTTTTTTGCTGTTTTATGGTCCACTTCTAGCCTGGGGACTGTTCTATGGATACTATTTTAAGTTGACCTGTTTGCTTTATTTGTTTCTATGCCCTGCCTTGTGTAATGTATTCAATGAGCTGCCTATTGAATGCATAGTGTTGTGAAACATCTAATTGAATTGCCATGTTGAGCTTCGTCCTGGGCTAGGCTCCAAATACACCCAATCAGGTTACTAGCCCAGGAACTGACATCCAATCACTGCACAGCAAGCTCCCAGAGCGGGAATGCTCGTGATTGGTCTTTATTGGTACAACCTCATTGGTTGGTAATTGTACAATGGGCGTGGCTATATTAGCCGGGAATGTTTAAAAGCAGGACTACTGCAATAGGAAAGCTGAACCGTTCTGTTCTGGCTATTTGATGTTGAACCGTGTTGGAGTTGTGTTTGAGTTGAAGAATAAATCTGTGTTCTTGCTGAATCAATCTCCGACTACTTTGTTAAGCGAGCGACTTAACACCTTGTTTTTATTAGCACTTCTTTATTTTATGGACTTGTTTTTAATGGCGAGATTGGATTGTCTTGGTCAGGGGTCCCCCAACCTTTTGTGAGCCTCCAGGTACCTCTGGAATTCTGATACAGAATGGTGAGAGCAGCTGGAAGAAGGCGGAGCCAGCCACAAAATGGCTGCTGCAGCTGACCTTCAGTCACATAGTGAAGCTCCTTGTGCTGTGGTGGCAGCTGTTGCCAGAGCAATGTTTTTTTTCAAAATCTGCACAGGGAATCAACTCTCCAATGGCTAATTAGAAGACTGCCCAGGCAAAAGCCCCCCTGGTCCCACCCACTTTTTTAAAAAAACACTTGGTGGGGCCCCAGGAAAGGTGTCAGGGACCACGTTTGGGACCATGGACTCATAGAGTTGGAAGGGACCTCCAGGGTCATCTAGTCCAACCCCCTGCGCAAGGCAGGAAATTCACAAATACCTCCCTCTTCACACCCCTAGTGACCACTGTTCCACACCCAGAAGATAACAAAAAACCTCCAGGATCTCTGGCCAAAGTGGCCTGGAGAAAATTTGCTTCCTGACCCCAAAGTGGCAATCAGCATTTCCCCGGGCATGTAGGAAAGGGCCACGAGAACTAAGGACTGAGGCAACCCTCCCCTCTCATGATCTGACTAAGTTCACAGAATCAGCATTGCTGCCGCGGATGGCCATCTAGCCTCTGCTTGAAGACCTCCAAGGAAGGAGAGCCCACGCTCTAAATGTCAGGAAGTTCTTCCTAATGTTTAGCCGAAAATTCTTCTGATTTAATTTCAACCTGTTGGTTCTGGTCTGACCCAAAGCTGATGGGTTCTTCTTGTCAGATTCCATCACTGGAGTGTCATCTGTATTAACACAATAGAAGCTGACATTTCTTTTCTTGCCTAATTTCTGTGCCTGAGTATCTTGGCTCTCACCTGGTTCCCTCCAATCCTATTATTATAGAAGTGAACAGAACTTTATAGCTTCCAGCCAAATCTAGGCACTCACCAGTTTGGTGTAGTGGTTAGGAGCGCAGAGCCAGTTTGGTGTAGTGGTTAAGAGCACAGATTCTAATCTGGGAGAACTGGGTTTGATTCCCCACTCCTCCACATGCAGCTGCTGGTATGACCTTGGGTCAGTTACAAGTTGTTTCAGAGCTGTTCTCTCACGAGCAGTTCTCTCAAAGCTCTCTCAGCCCCACCTACCTCACAGTGTGTCTGTTGAGGGGAGGGGAGGGGAGGGGAAAGGAGATTGTAAGATGCTCTGAGACGCCTTTGGGTAGTGAAGGGCGGGGTATAAATCCAATTTCTTCTTCTTCTGTTTAAGTCACTTTTCATGCAGGCATGATATAGCATGTCATTAATAGTTATTTTATGTGGAACATTTGTATGCTGCCTCTCCAGCCCTGTTTGTGGCAGCTGTCAATTAAAACAATAAAACAAAAGACCAAGACCAGGGGTCAGACCAGAACCAGGCCTCTAATAAGGACAGATGTTTTGATTTGTAACATGCAAATTCACAGTTCTCAGTTTGTTTATTTAAAGCCCACCCAAGGATAGGATAGCAGGAGCTGGTGCTGAATGACATGCTGGTCAACGGACCAATTAGGGTCAAACTGACTACCAACTGACGGAGGTTAAATATTGTCATGGAACCAAGAATGCTGCCGTGTAGGTGGCACATTCCCCTTTTAATGACCATCAGACACCATGTGTGATTAGTAAATATCAAACCCACCTTTAACATACGGTGTTCATCTTGCTCGTTCTGGTTAGTCACACAAGAGAAAATGGAATGTTTGAACTTCACACGTGGAAGCAAAATGTTTCGAGCGGTCTGTGGATTTCATTCTTCTCTAACCTTCTGGATTTTCTGGGCCTTTGTAGAATCTCACACAACCCTCAGGATTTTTTGAGAACTACGTTTGCCTTGGTTCCCGCAGGATCTTGATGGCAGTGCCCATGGGTGTGTGTGTGTGTGTGTGTGTGTGTGTGTGTGTGTGAGGAATTTCAGACAGGCGATATATTCCGGAAGAGGAACGGTTCCCTAACGGTTTCTGATCTGTCATTTCAGACAGAACTGTTTGAGAACCGGTTCCCTTCTGGAATACATTTGTCATTTCATACACAATCGCTTCTGTCCCGTTTAGGAAATGGGGCTGAAGCGTTTTACCTGTCAACCGCTTCCAAGTACTCCTCAGTTTCCTCTCCTGGTTCCGATGCACTTTTTCCCGCCGTTTTTCGCCTGCGCGGGCAATCTCCGGCTTTTAAAAAAAGTTTGCTTTATAGCATTATAGCGCTATAATGCTATAACGGAATAGCATTATATCAATCCCATTGGAATGCATGGAGTGTTTTGTTATACTGCTATAGCGCTATAGCGCTCTAAAGCGAACGTTAAAAAAAAAAAGCTGGAGATCGCCAGCGGGGGGAAAGTGGGAAAAAGCGGTGCAGTCTGAAATGGCAAATGGAGAACTTTAATGACGAAAATGCCGTTAGTCACAACTGACTCACGGTCACCCCAGAGCTGAGCAGAGGTAGTATGCCATCGCCTGCCTCTGCATACCAACCCTGGACGTCTTGGTGGTCTCCCATCAAAATATTAACATGGCTGACCTTTCTTAGCTTCCCAGTTATGATGAGCTCAAACTAAGCTGGACTACTGAGGCTGCTAGGACTTTAAAGATGCCCTTCAAATAAATGAATAATGACATGTCTCAAACGCATAGATGTGAGCAAAGTTTTGGGAAGGTTCATTTATATATGTTACAAGAAAAGGGATATAGCAACAAGAGTGCTCTCTCTCTCTCTCTCTCTCTCTCTGTAGCATAGGAGAAACCAATTAAATAAATGCAAACTCAGTGTTTGGAAGAAGTAAGCCGTACTTGGCAAAAGGAACTGCTTTTAACTGTGCACTGTAAAACTCCACTGCTGGCTTTTTTCTTGGCGCCCCATAAAAAAAAAAGGTCCCATAAAGGTCTTCCTTCCAGAGCCCTCCATGTTGCCGAAACCCAAAGGAGCCTTGGCCCCTGGAGAGCTCTGAGAGAAGAGCCAACTCTCTTAAGAGAAAAGTTAACAGTAAGGCAAAGCCAAGGTCATGCAATTCCCAAGGCACTTCACTTCCAGCTGTGAATCCGAGAAGCTGAACACGCTCCAGCTTAATCTTGTGTTTGAATTATGCAATGACCTCATTAAAGGGCAGCCTGCTTTTGTCCAATGAACAAGCTGGGGGGAGGCTTTGGGATGGTGTGTTTCCTGGGGGGGGGGGCAGCAGCGAAAGTAGTCTCTAGAAATGCAAAAACTATTAAGGTTTGTATTTTTTGCATCCGCAGGTTTTGGACATTAAAAAAAACACCAATTAAGTCCTTTATCCACTCCCAGAAGTGAGCCTCTTCCTTAAGAGTGGTATCTCCCCAGATGAGCCTTCTTGGCCCTCTGACATGAAAGCATTAGCTCAAAAAAAAAAACCCAAAAACAAACCAGTGTCTGGTGGAAGCTGGATTTTAAAGGAGAAAGAAAAGCATGTCAAGCTCCTGCCAGCAAATGGATGTACACATGGAGACACACAAAACTCGACGCTAAGGCGCAATTTGCTAATTGTCAATTCAGCGTAAGGCACAGTTGCTGCCATTGTCACCTTGAATACAGCAGCGGCATCCCAAGCTCTTGGGGCAATGTTTTCCAGCTCCTGCCAACCTAGCAGTTCGAAAGCAAGAAATTGCAAGTAGATAAATAGGTACTACTTTGGTGGGAAGGTAACAGCGTTCCATGCGCCTTGGTGTTTAGTCATGCCGGCCACATGACCACGGAAACGTCTTCGGACAGCGCTGGCTCTTCGGCTTTGAAACGGAGATGAGCACCGCAACCCTAGAGTTGGATTCGACTGGCTTTCGAGCAAGGGAACCTTTACCTTTACCTCTGAACTGGAAGCTAGAAGTTTGTAAAACTCAAAAGTTTGCATTCTACTAATGAAAACCTAACCTGAGCCAACAAAGCTTTCCCCTATCTGCTACCTATCTTTTAAAACTTCAGGAGTGACACAGAAGCAAACTCCTATCTACTTAAATAGGTTGACATCCTTAAAAAAAAAGAGAGTTGGTTATTTTTCCATGTGACTTGACGGAGAGTTCTGGGTAACCCGGAGGCCTGCACAGTTAGCTCCACGTGGAATTGATCGGGACTACCAAATCTAGCCTCCGCATCTGGGCGTTTTGAATCAACATAATAAAAGGTCTGGGTTTCCTTTTTTAAAAAAAGAAATGCATTTTCTGCCCATCCCAATTTTGAAGCTTTCTCCGTTTCTCTCTCTCTCCCTCTACCTCTCTCCTCCCCAATTAGGGCAAAAGCTTTTTTCCTCAGTCACATGCACTGAGAGGTGAGACAACACCCATCTCTCACTGGCACAGCCTGGCTGTTTTCTGGAGCCTGCCTTGCGAAGAGGTGTGTGTGTGTTTTGCCAAAAGCACGGTGTGACAACTGTGAGACAGAAACCATACCGACGCCCTCATTATGTGGGAAGCAAACCAACCGCATGATTTACTTCGCCATCCAATCCCCAACCCGGTGCGGCTGTTTCTCTCCAAACCCTGCTGGGCCTAGAATTTGACCACATGGTACTGCATAGCGGCAAACAGACTAAAACATCCTTCCTTCACTTCAACTGGACCAAAATTACCGTTTAAAAAAAATACCATACCCAAACAGACTAGACTTCAATATTTCCCCGGATTAATAAATGGAAGTTGAGAGAGAACTCATTTGTGTTGTGTTGCTGGAGGATTAGGGTGCCATTGGAGGATTAGGGTAGGGTGGTAAAGAAAGAAAGGAGTGAACTAAATGTTGTGAAGAATACGGGTGCAGAGGGAGAAAATGGCGGTTTGGGGGTTGAGGAGTGAGGGCCAGATGCTGAAGGCATTCTGAACCTCTGCATGGGGGGGGGGGAATATGTGTTTTGGCTTGGTGCCAAAAGCAAGTAAAGAAGGCACCAGGCAAGCCTCAAAGAGGAGGGCATTCCAAAGGCAAGGTGCCACCACAAAAAATGCCCTGTCTCCAGTCACCACCTGCCTCACATCTGAAGGCAGGGGGCACAGAGAACAGGGCTTGAAAGGCAAATCTTAACTGGTAAGCTGGTAGTACGGAAGGAGACAGTTCTTAAGAATCCAAGCTGTTTAAATGTACTGGGTATACTATTTATTTATTATTTGTATTTATACCCCTCCCTCCCTGCGGGCAGGCTCAAGGTGGCTTATAGACAACATAAAACTTTAAAACATTTTAAAACAGCTTAAAACATACATACATTTAAAGTGCTAGCAATATTAACAATTCCTTAAAATTAAATGGCGTGCTCTAAAATATACCATCCGAGTTCTTCCGGTCTGTTAGAGCCAGCTCAGTGCTACAGATGTTCATGTAGCATAGTTGGTGGTCATGGTGGCGGCTCCTAATAGAAAGCCTGGCGGAAGAGCTCCGTCTTACAGGCCCTGCGGAACTGCAAGAGGTCCCGCAGGGCCCTGATCTATTCCGGGAGCTCATTCCACCAGTAAGGAGCTGCCACATGTCTGAATATGGAGGCGCCATGTAATTATCCTAAAGCAGTGCTTGAAGCTAAGCTGGTTGTGGACTGGATCCAAAAGTTGGAACTGCTGAGAGTCTCGTGTGGGAAAAGGGAGAAGTATAAGTTATAGTGAAGCGGGATACTATCAGGCAATAGACCTCCATTCAAGAAACACCTCCTCCCAAGGCATGAGGAACAATCTGTGTCGATCTCTGGCCATGGCCCTTGTTTTTTAATACAACTGTTTTATTGTGTTACTGAACACTGCCTTTACTTTTTTTAAAAAAGTGCCTCATGAAAAAATATACCTTGCAAATAAATTAAGAATTAATGGGCTACCCCCACTTGCAAAAGCTTTTAGGGAGTTCAGAAAAGATGCGATACCCTGGCCCGGCAGAAGGTCAAACTGTTCCAAATCGAGCATTGTGTAATGTTTATTAATTTCTCCCCACTCAGTAGTTGAACATGATATACTAGGAAGAACGGTTTCTACATCTGCTTACGGGAACCGTAAAGTGACCCAAATATAAAATAAAATCCAGCTGAGCGGAAAACATATGCTCACAACCTGCTCTCCTGTCCCTCAGATGTGCCCCCTGAAGTCTGGGGTTATTGTTGTCCGGAAAGGGGAAAAGAGGAGGCAAGAAGGCCCCCGCACGCCACACTTGTTGTTGCCCGAAGACATCTCTTACCACAGAAGTATGGCTGTGTGGGATCCAGATTCCAGTTGGGGTCACGCAGGGAGGGAAATCAGTGCTTCCATCCTCACAGGTTTTTGCAAACTGAAGGCATCCACCTTAATATGTTATAGACCCTTAGACAAAAGAGGTGTGCAAAAAAAAGTATGCCTTTCCAGAGCCCTGCACCAAATAAGTTTTAGTATTATCTTATATCTAATGGCGATGGGTGTCCCTATCACGTGGCTCAAAAAAATTCATAAGGTGGAGGTGGACCTCCAGGACTAGGGAATGGGTTGAATCGAGCCAGTTTTTCACTGAATCTCAAACAATTCCTATTTTTCCTGCAGCTCCCGTCCCACCTGGGTTTGGTCCATGTAGGTCTCATGATCCTCAGCCTCATCTTTTTGGTGATATGATGGATTACACAGAAAAGCAGGCTTTTTAAAATGCCAGAGGGGTTTGCTTCTGAGGGAAGAGACATTTGGGAGTCAGTGTTTTCTGACAGGCAATAGTCAGAAAAATACTTCTACAGAGGGAAGAAGAGAAACCCCATTGCCTAAATATATTAAAACTGCTCTGAGGGAGAACTTAAATTCTCAGTCAGAAAAGCTACAGAACAACCTTATACAGACAAAGGATACTGGAGAAGGATTTGGCAGAAAGTCTGGGTAGTTAGAGAGAACTCCCAGACAAACCAAATAGTAAAAGGAGTTATTGCTTCTTAGGGACAGGGAGAATAACTTCCTGCCAGTGAAAGGGGTTGGGAAGAGAACCCTGGTCTGTGATAAAAGGGGAGAAGCTTAGACACCTCTGGACAGGAGTTAGTGAAAAGCTGTAATATCTAAAGGAAAACCTAGAACTCTGAAGGAAGAAATCTAGAAACATCAATAACCGTGTTGTGCTGAAATCTACTAAACAAACAAATAAATAGAAAGCCTTGAAACAAAACTACAAATACACTCTCTGGAATGTTCTAAGAATTCAACTCTGTATATATTAGAAAGTTTTTTACCTCAGCAATCTCAAAACCTTGACTATTCCTGTTATACATATATGCCCTGCCTGTTAAATAAAATATTTATTCTGTTTTTGAAAGTTAATTTGCCTCAAGTGCCATTTCTCAGGGGTTTATGAAAAAACTGGACAACTCCTGTATTTTCAGTAGAGTTCCTGAGCTGAGAAAAAGCCTAAATATCTAAACATAGGGTGGGACAGAAGTCTTTTATGACAAAGAATATATACATGCTACTGTAGGGCAACTCAGGCACTGAGGGGAACTGAAGATTTGGCAGGAAAAATCTGCCATACAGTTGGGGAGATACAGAGGTTCGTCATAGGTGATCAAAGGGGGGGACCACACCCCTATCTTTCCATTTTTCACCCATGGAAAAGCTGGCTGGATCCAAGCCTATGGCAGTCTGCAAACCTGGGGAAACGGCAAGTTTGCATAAAGAATATGAAAGCTAAACCATATATTGCATTCAGAAGGTCCTAAGTCCTCAGCATCTCCCATTAAAAGGACCGGGCAGTTAGGCACGTGAAAGACACTATCACCCTGGAGAGTCACGGTCAGTCTGAGTAGACAATACTGACCTTGATGGACCAAGGGTCTGATTCAGTATAAAGCTAGCTTCATGTGTGTTCATGTGTGAAGGAATCAAGAACCACAAGGGTGAGAAAGAAGTCAAATAAAGGGCCAATATCAAAAACTAAGGTAAAACTTATAATATACAAAAATACATGTATTTATTCCAAGAAAAGGAAGGTTAAGCAGCAAAAACCAAAGACACAAGACAAAGATGTTTGTGAGGCCTCAAACTGCTGTTTGCTTGAGGACACTCTAGCTCTGACTTAGCCACACAGGTGGCTTTTTGGACCTAAATTGGAAGATGTTCTAATTCAGCAACTGTGCACTTGGCACCAGACACATGACTTCCATCTTTTGAGGCCTCACAAACATCTTTGTCTTGTGTCTTTAGATTTTGCTGCTTAACCTTCCTTTTCTTGGTCCAATATTCACTTGGTTATCTCATTGTAATATGTATTATTGTTACGTGTACCTCAATATTGTTTGACCTCTGAAGAAGGCCCCAATAGAGCGGAAACGCATCAGGTCATGAGTATTGGCCCTTGTGTTTAGGCCACCTTGTTTGCAAGGCTTTCATTGGGCCCTTATATGTTTTTAACTGTCTAATAAATACATGTATTTTTGTATATTATAAGTTTTAACAGTTTTTAATATTGGCCCTTTATTTGACTTCTTTCTTACCCTTGTGGTTCTTGATTCCAGTTTTTGGGTCAGGTTTGTTTCCCACTCCCTGTGCCTTATCGGCTTCATGTGTGAAGGAAACATAGGAGCCGCCGCCGCCATTGTGCCGCCACCGAGCTGCCATCTTCGACGGTGGATTAGACCTAGAGGTGAGCCGGCCCTGGGAAGATGCCTAGATGACCGAAGAACCTATGCTGTCAGGTTAGGTTGACAAATGGAACCCATCTTGGACTAATAAGACTTAACATCAAGAGCACCACACTTTGTTTAATGATTGTTTTTATGCTGTTTTAATTGTTTGTTATGCCAT
This sequence comes from Gekko japonicus, assembly GCF_001447785.1. Taxonomy (NCBI): domain Eukaryota; kingdom Metazoa; phylum Chordata; class Lepidosauria; order Squamata; family Gekkonidae; genus Gekko; species Gekko japonicus. Next base: position 395,572 of record NW_015170303.1, on the reverse strand, counting down.
TTGCCTCTTTTGTAAGCCGCCTTGAGCCCATTTGGGGAGGGTGAGATATAAATCCGATAGATAGATTAGATAGATTAGATAGATAAGATAGATAGATAAGACAGATAGATAAGATAGATAGATAGAAATGTTATGGGGGGAGTAGGGGTTTCCTTCCTTGGGAGTTCTCACAAGCTCCCCAAAACTCATATATAACAATCATGTGGTGGCAGAAAGTGACTTCAAGTTGCAGCGACCCCCTCATGGTGTTTTCAGGGCAAGAGACGTTCAAAGGTGGTTTGCCCCTGACCGCTTCTTTGTAGCAGCCCATGACTTCCTTGGGGGCTGCCCATCTAAGCACTATAAACATGACCAACCCTACTTAGCTTCCGAGATCTGATGACATCTGGCTAGGCTGGGATATCCAGGTGAGGGCACACAGCCATCTTTAAAATCTAGCCACAAAACAGCTGCCACCTCAGATTACGGTTGAATATATAAAGTTGCCTTAGACTGAGCCACACCACTGGTCACCACCACAGAGAATGTACGTGAGTGGACAGCCACTGATCTTACCAATCTGTAGGGTTCCTCCATGCAAACCGGTAAGACCAGCAGCAACTAGCCACTCATGTACGCTCTCTATGGTGGCTCCTACCTTGTGGAACAGCCTGCTTGAGGAAGGCTCCCGCAGTACTATAATCCCACAATGTGCAGAACAGAAATGTTCAGGAGGGCACTGTTGTAATGGAATGGGTGTGTAGTGGGACAAAACGGTCCAGAGGGGGAGTTGGGGAATGGTGGGTACTGCCTTGCCTTGCACCTGAGTAAACCATCATTCTACATTGCTCACGCTAAGCAAGCCTGGATATTTTCCTGTTCCTATGGTCACTAAATTTTGTATTCTTAGTCCTATTACATTGTTCATTTGCACTGATGCTGTCTGTTCGCACTACTGCTCGGATGGTCATTCAGTTCTGTGCTCCTAGGCTGATTGCATGGTTCATTCGATGTCCTATAATGTATGATTACATCTGTACTCTGTAATCCACCTTGAGTCTCTGTTAGAAAGGTGCACTATAATTAAGATAGATCAAGGGTCCCCAACCTTTTTGAGCCTGTGGTTGCCTTTGGAATTCTGATACGGGGTGGTGGGCACAACCACAAAATGGCTGCCGCAGGAGGTACAGCCACAGATACAGAGGAAGTCTTAGTGTAGGGGAGAAAAGAGATGATTTTTTTAAAAATTCACTGGGAAAGAGGACTGAAAGAGAATAAAACCAACCCTGTGGTGGGAGCTGCCACTGAAACAACGGTAAGAACATAGTTACATAAGAGAAGCCAATGGCCCATCCAGTCCAACACTCTGTGTCAGTCACACAGTAGCCAAAACCCAGGTGCCATCAGGAGGTCCACCAGTGGGGCCAGAATTCCATAAGTCCTCCTGCTGTTGTCCACCAAGCACCAAGAACCAAACCCCAGGTGCCATCAAGAGGTCCACTAGCAGGGCCAGAACTCCAGAAGCCCTTCCACTGTTGCCCCCCTACAAGCACCAAGAATATAATCTCCCCAGCCAATCGGACTTCCTTTCAGAAGCTTTGCTGGGTAAGGGCCCCACTTGGCCTCACCCACTTTCTGAAAACACTTGGTGGATGCCAGAAAAGGTGTTGGCTGGCACCATGGTGGGTACCACAGTGAGGAGGACCCCTGAGTTAGATAAACATAGTCCACTGTGACTGGTGGTGGTTCTCTGATGTTTCTGGCAGGGATCCCTTCAGGCCTTGATACCTACAGTTTTTTAAACTGGAGATGGCCGAGATTGAATGTGGGACCTTCTACATGCAGTGCAAGTGTCCTGTTGAGATACAGCCTCTCCCTAAACAGAAGGTTTGCCAGATACCCTTGTTGATTCTTCTCTCTCAAGGTGTAAACCAGGCATGAGATGTACAACTCCAAAGGAAAAAAATGACTGCAAATCACACTGGATAGATTCAGGTGGGCGGCCATGTTGGTCTGAAGCAAAAGAACAAATTTTGAGTTCAGCGGCACCTTTAAGACCAACAAAGTTGAATTCTTATATCCAGGGCTATTTTGGGGCAGGAACGCACAGGAACGGAGTTCCGGCTGGCTCCCAAGTTGGCCACGCCCAGCAGGAACTCATTAGCATAACAGGCCACACCCAACAGCAGAAACTCATTGGAATTGGCGACATCAGGGGTGTGTGGCCTAACATGCAAAGGAGTTCCTGCTACAAAAAGAGCCCTGGTTTGACCACAAACAAGGTAAACAGAATAAGAAGCAAAAGGTGGGTGTGGCTGGATGAGCACACTTCTGCTAACATGGGAATGCGGCTTAATATGCTAATGAGCGGTGCCATCAGGGGTGTGGCCTAATATGCTAATGAGTTTCTGCTTCTTGGTGTGGCCTATTATGCTAATGAGTTCCTGCTGGACTTTTTCTACAAAAAAGGCCCTGCTTATATCCAGAATTAAACTTGTTGGTCTTAAAGGTGCCACTAGACTCAAACTATGTTCTGTTGGGCAAAGATGAAATCTATTACGTCAGTCTTAAAAGGTAGTTTGAGGGCAGGGGATGTTTCACAGCCTGTTTTGAATTAGCACGATCACAGTGGGAAGGAAAAAGAACACGCTTCACAGGATATTAAGAAATATAGATCAGGATATTGAAAATAAGTCTCCCGGTAACTGTTAACAGCGAACTTTGCAGTGCCGTTAAGACTATAAACTCAAAGAATCAACATCAAAGCTTAATTGGAAGCACATCTCCAATGAATCTTGTACAAACTCCAACAAATCTGTTAACCCCTTAGATGGATACTGGTTGCTTGCTTATTATTAAGGTCCCTGCCACACGGCAGGAAAAACACCGGCCAAAGTGCGGCTAATTAGAGCCGCACCAAAATAGAGACGCCGCGGCGGGATCCCACGGATCCCCTGAGCCGCGGTGCTGTTGCTCCCCGGCCCGATCAGATGCTGGGGAGGAAGACAGTCGGGAGGGGGAGGCTGCCGAACTGCGCATGTCTGAGCATGCGCAGTTCGGCCGGTGGGATCGCGCCCGTTTGCTCCGCCCCCGATCCCTCCCTCTCCCGGCCCAAAACCTCTCGTATGACCGGGGCCTAAGAGGACTAGAAGCAAGGCGGACGACTGTCTTGGGGTAGTGAGAATTCACAGACGGGAGTTGGAGAGAGATCTGCACAGGCGGCACACAGATGTCCTCAGCTAGGCAATCATGCAAAGAAATGCCGCTTATCTAATGGATTTACAAAGTGCATAAGCTGAATCTGAGCGGTCCGTTGGCTTCGGCCATCTACTCGGAGTAGGACAGATAAGATGCAGTTGCTGATCAGGCAGGGGGTCAAACTACAGCTCTGTGATGGGAATGGCCCTGAAAAAGCGGCATGGGGGGATCTGGACGAGGCCCCGGCGTGGAACAAGAACGTTTAATTCTTACACCAAATTGAAAACTCACACACACACACAGCCTATTTTAAACACTGGTTCGACTGGCTTTCGAGCAAGGGAACTTTTACCATTTACTTAAGCAAGAAAGGCACTTGGGTTGTCAGACCCCACCCCATGGAGGCAGGGAACGGGGGTCTTCCCAGTCCCTACCGCCCAGCTGCAGATCAGCGGGTGGTGGTGGGGACTTACAAGGAGAAAGAGGAAGGCCCGAGTCACGTAGGAAGTGACATAATCATGCCAACGATATCCAGGGGACACTCTGGTATTTGGGCAAAAATTATATGGTAGAAGCCATTTTTACCATAGAGTTTTTGCCCAAATACCAGAGTGTTGCCCGAATGGCGCTGGCTTGATGACGTCACTTCCTGTGCAGTGATGCCAATGTGGCCTTGGCCCTCCTCTTTCTCCTGGCATGTCCCTCCCATCCCCCGCCAGATTCCAGGAGGGACCTGGCAACCCTAAAAGACACAAACAGATACGGGTCTTTTATATCCCAGATAGAAGGACATTTTAAAAAAAAATTGTTTGGGAAAACTGTCTGTCCCATACCACTGCCCACAATGGCTTATATCGGTATTTGTTTGTGCTTTGCTTATCACTGTGGCATACCTTACTTATTTCTAGATCCAGGTGGGCAGCAGCAGTGTTGCTCTGACGCAGCAGAACACATTTTGAGTCCAGTGCCACCTTTTAAACCAACAAAGGTTTATTTAAGATATGAGCTTCCATGTGCATGCACACTTGTTTCCATTTCATTGTATCTGAAGAAGTGTGTATGCACATGAAAGCTCTTATCTTGAATAAACCTTTGTTGGTCTAAAAGGTGCCGCAGGATTCAACATTTATTTATTTTTAGTTATTCAGAATATTTACGCCCTGCTTTTCTCCCAATCTATTGCTCTCTCTGAAGCTGTATTTGCAAATGGCGGTTGTGAGAGCAGCCTGCTCCACTGTCCAGGGCCGTATATAGTTGGCCTTGCAACAAAAAGGCTGAAATTGTACCTATAAGGACCACAGGGGCAGATTGGGTCTTTTCCTAACCAATGTCCAGCTGGTGAGATTTCAGTTTCAGGCTGGCAGCCATGTGGTCTGCTGTAGGAAAGCAAGATCGAGTCCAGCACCACCTTATAGACCACGGGTGGCCAAACTGTGGCTCAGGAGCCACATGTGGCTCTTTCACACATATTGTGGGGCTCCCGGCAGGGTGGCTGGGGAAGCGAAGGGGAGGTCTTCCCTTCCCCAGCCAGTGTTCCGCTCCCTGGGTAGGATTGAGGTGGGGTGGGGGGCAGCGAAACAAAGCAAGTTGCTTTCTTTCCACCTTTTCCTCCCCCCTCCCCCATCTATTTGCTTTCTTTCTTTCCACCTCTCTCTCTCTCTCTCTAACAAATAAATATCATCCACAAACAAATATAATTGGACAAATAAATATCATTATCAATATCTGTTTTTACCCCTTTTGTTTTTATTTCCAGCAGTCTCATTTAATGTTAAAATGCAAATGTGCATTTTTCCCAATCAAAATATGTGTAATATCTGTTCATGTCTTGTAGCTCTCCAACATCTGACGTTTATTCTGTGGCTCTTACGTTAAGCAAGTTTGGCCACCCCCGTTATAGACCAACCAGAATTCCAGAGAATAAGCTGTCTGACGAAGGGAACTTTGGAGTCTTAAAAGCTTATACCTTGGAAATCTCTTTGGTCTTTAAGGTGTCACTGGACTTGAATCTTGGTGAGATTTCAGCCTCCCTTAAAGGGCTCTGTTGGATCAAGCTGTCTTTTGTTGTTGGCTGCGGTCACACGGAGCACACAGGAAGTGACGCAACCACGTAGAGCACGTTGGGGGCGTGGCCCCAACGTGCTCTACGTCGTGCGTTATTTCCTGCGTACCTCGGCAGCTCCCGGACCGAAGCAACGCTCCCCCGCCGGTGAGCAAGAACGACTTGGCAACCCTAAGGGTTGGCCCTGATTAGTAGGTGGATGGGAGACCACCAAGGAAGTCCGGGATAGCTACAGAGAGAGGGGCAACGGCAAACCACCTCTATCCGTCTCTTTCTTTGGAAACCTAGTGAGAGTCGCTGCAAGTCAGCTGTGAACTGACGACAGTTCCCACCACCATTTCCTTCCAAGTCAAAAATTTCACACATACATTCTGTACAAAACCATCTGTGGCTTTTAGGCTCTATCACTGAACAAAAACCCTTCAAGCTCGAGTGTTCCTTATTTGTAATGGTTACTGTAAATCCACGGGTTCTGTAGTCTCTCCCCCCTCCCCCCCCAACTTCTTCAAAGGAGTCCAAGTGGCCATATAGAAGATTATATGCTTTGTTGGTTGGGGTGGGGTGTGTGCTATTTTTGTCTTTAATTCACCCTTTCCAACTTGCAGCGGTGCTGCGGGCAAGCCACCAAAGCCAACCTAGGAGTTTGCTGCGTCTGCTAGCCTTCCGAAATTACCACTCTGTCCGCTGGTGATTCACAGACCAGAATAAGACCAGGAAAGTGAAACAGATGCTCAAGGGCCGGCTGGAATAACCTATTTGCACGAGGAAACAGCTGGCAGATATATTTTTTTTAATTCTTTCTTCAAAATTCTACAAATCGATTAAGGAGAAGTGCTCAAGGGCCGGCTGGAATAACCTATTTTGCACGAGGAAACAGCTGGCAGATTTTTTTTTTAAATTCTTTCTTCAAAATTCTAAAAATCGATTAAGGAGAATGGAAATAAATAAATATAAATATGTATACACACATGCATTTCTGACACAAGCTGTCTAGGAGGCGGGAGTCTTAACAGCCTTTTCTACTCCTTAAAGAGAGCTTAGCTGGAAATGTCAGAATAACCCCTTGGAGAGGGACCTGGCAGAAACATGCCATACTTCTGTAGAAAGAGATATTTCCACAGGAAAGGGAGGGGGGGGAATCACAATATGTCAGTTGCCTGGTGGCCAATGACAACTCAGAAATCTCTTGCTGATGACCACCAGAGTGTGGTTGCCCAGCAGAGAACCTTTTCTCAGACTCTGTAAGGAATTCAGGAGCAGAGAGGGTCACTCACCATCCTGGGTGGGAGGAAAAGTCCCCTACTTCTTCCAAGGTCTCCAACAGCACACCAGGTAATTTAGTGCAAAGTTCATTTCACAAAGAGCTTCACTTCACACAGAACTTTGGAGCTCATCAGAAAATAGCAAAAACCACCTTTCTTTCTTCCAAAGTTCTGTGTCAAGTGAGAGACCAAATCACTCAATTTCTCTCCTGGATCCTCAGAACATACCAAGGACTCAGAGGGGTCGGTCTCATGCACAGACAATGACTGGCTCGCATTTGCAGACCCTTGTGAATCAATTCTGAATGACTAGTGTTTATGCTGATGACTCTTCCAAACCTTGCACATTTTCAGGAAAGGTAACATGGACATATCACCCTGACATCACATTCCACATGATTATTAACTTAGCAATGTTCCCTCTAAGCTGTGGAGTCTTGTGAGCAAAAATTCTACTTTGTGAGCTACTGGCATTAAAGTTGTGAGCAAGTGATTTGGCTACTGCATAAATTAGTTTGCTCTGGAGCCATCCTTCCTGAGCTGAGACAAAAATGTGTGAGCCAGAGGCTAAAAAACTGTGAGCACTAACTCAGCTTAGAGGGAACACTGCTTACAAGATGGCTTTCTCCGGAAAAAAATATACAAAATCAGCAGTCACTGAGTTTGATTTTTTGAACTTTTTTGTACTTCCACTTTTTTACTTCCACAACTTGCAAAGAGCCTGTCGACTCTAAACACCACGTCAGTTTAAAAGACCAGACCGCACAACTGACCACTGCAATAGCTAGCTCTCTCTCTCTCTTTCTCTCTCTTCCCCACACACACTCTCTTCTCGTTCTCTCCTTTCTACCCACCTCCGTCCTGCAATGGAATACAAAAGTAGAAAATTTTCCTCCTTTATTTCATCATCTGGAAACAAGACGTTTTGGCTGCCAGCTGGGTTTTTAAAAAGTTACACCCATGTAAAGCTTTCACTTCGGAAGAATTAAAATTAGCGACCGCTTTACAATGGCTGCCAACTCGCTACAGGAGTGAAAGCATTCACCTCTCCCATTGAAACGCTTCCAGATTCTCATATCGAGAGGGAAATCCTTCACCGCCTTGTGTCTAGACTCCAGTTCTCCAAGTTTTAGGGGAAGGGACAGAGGAGAACTTGCGGCCCAGTTCTCTGCTAACTAGAATGCTATTTGTGATCAGCTGCTAAACCTCAACTTCTAACCAGAAGCGGTAGTGCTGCTGACCAGAGATGGGTGGTCTTTCTAGTGGTGGTACTTTGGTGGGGCAAACACTTCTCCAAAGAAATCTGTCTACTGCCTAGTCTTCTCATTGGAGGTGCCTGGTAGAAATGTTGGTGTTCACCCAAGACTTCTGTTAATATTATTGTGTTTAGACAGTCGGTTTATTGACTTTAGTAAACTATTTTGCGGAACCTTTTTTTATCCTTATTTTTTAGTTATTTAAAACATTTCTACCTGGTTGGCCTAGGCTAGCCTCACTGGAAGACTAACGGATTCTCGAAAAGAAGCCTATTGGCAAAATGTGTAAGGAATGTTTAGCTGAGGAATAAAACAGAATTTTTACGGTACTTTTACCATCCAACTTGGCCTTATTTTTTACCTCTTAGTGACTGGTTTGGCCCTTGTATTTTCTCCTTAACCCCAAAGTTAGCCCATCGTTTTTCTAGAACAGCTTTTTACAAGCCACACAAATACAATCTTCTGCCAGAAACTTTGGGGACATCAAGCTTGTACCTGTGATTGAGAATGGGATGGAAAAATGGTCTTCCCGCCCCACCCCCACTGGCCAAAACACAGACATACAACTGTGTCAGCTGAAGTCAAAGATCAACACCAAGGCCGGGTGGGAAGGAACGGTTCATATGAACACAGGTATTCACCAAAGGGCAGGGCGAGAAGATACAGACACGGACCCACATAAATGGAAAACTACACACACTTCTTTCTTCTGAAACCACAGAGCAATTTTCATCCATTCCAGATGCAAGTGCACTCCTGGAACATTTAAAAAAAAACAAACCTAGCAGGCATGTGTATCATGAACAAGTAAAGTTATGAGAATTTCACTTAATCCCTTTGGCGGACAGAGTCTGAAGGAAGCAAATTAAATCCACCTTGTACAAAAGCCCCAATTTTAAGAGGAGAAGCCAGCCAGCCAGGCTCCCTTACCTTCCAGTTTCAGACGAAGATGCTATTGAAAGCCTTGCCAATAAGTTCTCAAAAGTTAGAATGCCATACATCTTTTTATTTTCTCTCTGTGTGTGTGTGCACGCACATGTGCATGCATGCCTGGAAGTCATCGTTGACTTCTGGCGACCCCTAGTGGGGCTTGGACACGCAGAGAGGCCCTGGTATTTCTTGGAGGTCTCCCATCCAAGTACTTGCCAGGGTCGGCCCTGCTTAGCTTCTGAGATCTGACATGATTGGGCTTGCCTGGGCTATCCAGGTCATGGCAGAAGACCATATATCTGATGCAGCTCACTTGCCAACCAGAGACATTCATGGTATCTCAACAGCAGGGGTGGGATTTTTATTTCATTTCATTTATACCCCAGTTTGGTGTAGTGGTTAAGTGTGTGGACTCTAATCTGGGAGAACCAGGTTTGATTCCCCACTCCTCCACTTGCACCTGCTGATGTGACCTTGGGTCAGTCACAAGCTCTGGCACAGCTGTCCTTGAAAAAGAGCAGTTTGTGTCAGAGTTCTCTTAGCCCCACCCACCTCACAGGGTGTCTGTTGTGGGGAGGGGAAGGGAAAGGAGTTTGTAAGCCGCTCTGAGACTCCAAGTGAAGGGCGGGGTATAAATCCAATCTCCTCCTCCTCCTCCTACCTTTTTCCCCAGTGGGGGCCCAAAGCGACTGATAGCATGCTCCTATTTTCTATTTTAGTCTTATGACAACAACCCTGTGAGGTGGGTTAGGTTGAGAGTGTGTGACTGGCCCAAGGTGACCCAGCAAACTCCAGTGGCAAAGCGGGGGTCTGAACCTCAGCAAACTCCAGTGGCAAAGCGGGGGTCTGAACCTCAGTCTCCCAGACCCCAGGCTGACACTCTGACCACTATACCATGCGGGACAGGGTTGGGGGAGAAAGAACCTATCCACCTCCACTTACAAAATGCTCCCTTATCTATTCCCTTTTCAAAGATCTTTGCTCACCATAGGTAAGTAGTACTATACAAGCTTGTCTGCTATGGATTTTATTTATTTATTTTAATATATTTATACCCCGCCCTCCCCGCGAACGGGCTCAGGGCGGCTTACACAGGCACAAATGTATCTAATATTGTATGGGTGAAGAGAACATGCTTATGGGGTGTTGTCTATTTAAAAACCATGTGTATGCCACTTTCTACCCGATCGCTTTCATCTCGCACACCTCGAAATAGTACCGAATTCTCTCACTTGTTTTCTGAAAGCAGGAAAAAACCCTATGTTGTTTTAAAGAGAACCACTCACGGATTCCTTGCAAAATGTGTCAGAGGAGTCAATGTGTGCTCTTTCTCAGCCTGTCTGCTGTGACTCAGATACTGCAATGGAAAGAACAACAGAGGTCTTTGTTATCAGTGGCTTGCAAATGGTATCCCTGAGGAAAGCTGGAGTCCTTCTGAATCTTATCAGAGGTTACTGAAGAACATCAGCCAAGGGGACAGTTGTCAGTTAAGAGATCCTTCTAACCACGTACAAACTGGCTCAGAGATTAAAGGAGTTGTAGGCGGTGCTTCCAGAGAACAGGAAGGAAGTGTGATTTGAGTAACAAGCTTCTCTCCATCACACTCCTATGGATTCCAGTTCTTATCTTGCCATCCAACATATTCTGTGGCTGTGCCCTTTGCAATGCACATATTCTCTGTGACTGTGCCCTTTGCAGCGCAACACAGGATCCACCCACATGTGCTGCCATTTCTGTTGTGCCTCAAGTCTGGTTTTCAAACCACTTTCCTAGAAAAACTACTGTTCCTTCAGCAATTCCACACATGGTGGACGAACTTCCTTCAATGACAGCTTGCTCAGCACAGGGGAACAGCAGGCATTTTCTTAAACTAGGGTGTACGTTCAGGTCATGTGGGTCAAGAATGATGTTCCCTCTAAGCTGTGCAGTCTTGTGTGCAAAAATTCTACTTTGTGAGCTACTGGCATTAAAGTTGTGAGCGAGCAATTTGGCTACTGCATAATTAGTTTGCTCTGGAGCCATCCTTCCTGAGCTAAGACAAAAATGTGTGAGCCAGAGGCTAAAAAACTGTGAGCTAGCTCACACTAACTCAGCTTAGAGGGAACACTGCAAAGACTCATGTGAACTGAGTATGCATCCTAAAACACTGCCCAGGGTAACCTCACGCAATGCATACGATAGCGTGTGTGCGCTGGTGTGTCTTGGTTTTCCCTCCATACGGAAAGGTTTGTTAAGAACATAGGAAGCTTGAAAAACACTGAGTTAACAGATCAGAGAAACATGATTTTATTTGACCAAGAGTCAACTAAGTTTTGCATAATTAGCAGAACTACTAATTATGCAAAACAATATCAAGTATTTGGCTATCTTGGGTGCTGTATTTTAAAAATCACAAAAAAAATAAAATAAAAATCTGGGGCTCCTTAATAGGAGTATTCTGCATCCCCACCCATTATTGTTACGTTTCTGGAGACCACACTACAGGAGTGAAGCTCCCCACAAACATGTCTTTGAATACCTGCATTTCTGTAACCTCAATATAGGAAGGGAACCCAAAGGTGACTCCCCTGTATTCAGTGCCTTCATGTCTTTTCAAGAGGAACCTCAGTTGACTCTTATAACCGTGGACAGAGAAGTCTGCATCCAACGCCAGCGCCTTTCCCTCCAGAACTACTCATGAGTGAATCGTGAGATGGAAAGACAGCCTGTCTCACTGTCTAGAACAGAGTGTGCGTCATAATCTGTCTCAGAATTATCTGGCTTTTGGGCCTGTTCAGTGGATTAGTTGACTTGAACAAACAGTGGAAACCTTCATACGTTGCCTCGCGACCGTAGAATCATCCTGGTTTTGGATTTCACCACTTGTAATTAAGTACGTTTAAATTTTCAATATATTCTTACAGTATAAAGGTAAAAGTTCCCTTGCTCCGAGTCTAGGGTTGCGGTGCTCATCTCCATTTCAAAGCCGAAGAGCCAGCGCTGTCCAAAGACGTTTCCGTGGTCATGTGGCCGGCATGACTCAACACCAAGGCGCACGGAACGCTGTTACCCCCTTCCCACCAAAGTGGTACCTATTTATCTACTTGCAATTTCTTGCTTTCGGACTGCTAGGTTGGCAGGAGCTGGAACTAGAGACGGGAGCTCACTCCGTCACGCGGCACACTCGGGTCTCGAACTGCTGAACTACCGACCTTCCACAGTGGGCTTTTTTTTAAAAAAAAACCAACCAAGACTACTGGTCTGTCTCTTCTGATTGGTAGCGACTCTTCAAGGTGGAAGGTGGAAGGGTCTTCCCACTGTGACATACACAAGACTCTTTTAACAACTGCCCAGGATTCAAAGTCAGTCCTTCTGCATGCAAAGACCTGTGTTTCATCACTGAGCTACCCTTTGAAGCGGAGTCCTGCTCAGATTAGCAGACAACAAATCGACCATAAGTGGCAATCTGTAGAGCATGGCTGCACAAACCACACCCTGAAAGAAATAAACCAACTCTCCAGATCCTGCCCCTCAGTGTTTCATAGAAAGGCATGGATATTTTTTTTTTAAACCAACCAAGACTACTGGTCTGTCTCTTCTGATTGGTAGCGACTCTTCAAGGTGGAAGGTGGAAGGGTCTTCCCACTGCGACATACACAAGACTCTCTTAACAACTGCCCAGGATTCAAAGTCAGTCCTTCTGCATGCAAAGACATGTGTTTCATCACTGAGCTACCCTTTGAAGCCGAGTCCTGCTCAGATTAGCAGACAACAAATCGACCATAAGTGCCAATTTGTAGGGCATGGCTGCACAAATCACACCCCGAAAGAAATAAACCAACCCTCCAGATCCTGCCCATCAGTGTTTCATAGAAGGGCATAAATATTCTGACTCCTACCCACACCAGTATGGAAATCCACCAGTTTCCCCTGTCTTCTCTTTTTCAAGGAAGGAGAAACATTTGTTGGATTCCAGGTTTCCGCTTACAGCACCCACAACATAATAACCCTGTATTAAACACAATTTAAGTAGTTTAATAACTGGTAGCTCACAAGTTCTATTAACACCCATTAATCACAGGTGTTGCCCAATGTCGGAAGGGTACACCATTTTGGCTTTCCATTAGGGTGGGGGAAAACACCTAAGAGCAAACATTTTTACAGCTTAAACCTTGGTGACAACGTCCTTCCTACTGGGAGCCAAGATTGACAAAAAGTTGACATTTTGGTTAACCACTTTACAGGCCCACCTTTATAAGCAACATGTTGCTGATCATCTTAAATTTGAGAGTAAGGTAAAGGTAAAGGTTCCCTTGCTCGAAAACCAGTCGAATCCGACTCTAGGGCTGCGGTGCTCATCTCCGTTTCAAAGCCAAAGAGCCAGCGCTGTCCGAAGACGTTTCCGTGGTCATGTGGCCGGCATGACTAAACACCAAGGCGCACGGAACGCTGTTCCCTTCCCACCGGAGTGGTCCCTATTTATCTACTTGCAATTTCTTGCTTTCGAACTGCTAGGTTGGCAGGAGCTGGAACTAGAGACGGGAGCTCACTCCGTCATGCGGCAACCCGGGTCTTGAACTGCTGCACTACGGACCTTCCACAGCCTGCAGTTCAGCATCTTAACCACTTGAGCCACCGCAGCTCCTAAATTTGAGAGTACAGCTTGGCTTGAAAAGTTGATTTGTTCACCTTCCCTGGGAGGTGAAGAGTAGGTTAGAGCCAAAGGAGACCTGGGCCACGCCCTTCTCTTGTCTGATTCCAACCTGCTCCACATCCTGTTTGGACAGCATCCAGTTGGACAGCAGAAGCTGAGCAAGCTGTTGGTGGGCAAAATCTTTTTTTATATTCCTTGGATTTTCTGGTACTCTGGGTCACCAACAACCAACACGGCAGCGGCAACTAAAATCAAGTAACAATTTGTCCAGAATTGGACTGTCAGAGGCATACGCCCGGGCGACAGACAGTATAACTGGAATGTGACTATGTTGTTAAACCAACAGCATGTTTGATTCTTATGGTCCCAGAGTCTACCAATGCTGACGAATTTAGTGTATCGTTAGCTTTTATTACACAACCGTGAGCCGGATGGATTTGTTCATCTTGCATCAATCAGTCTTCTGCAAACTGTATTTCTCACTGATCTGCTTAAAAAAAACAAAACCACTCTGCCTCACCATGACGCAACCCAAGTGACACAACTCCTCAACTGCCGTTTGTCAATGGGAAAGGGAGAGACCTCCTCCTCCCATGCGCCAGCACAGGGCTGGGGTGGAAAGCAGAGAAAAAGAAGCAATGCAAATTAAAAACAGCTTGCAAAAAAAGGAGAAAAAAGGGAGAAAACACCACACACACACACACACAACCCAACCCTTTCCTAGCAATCATTTCCTACCAAAAAAAAGCTGAATGAAGATATTAATTTTGTGCACAGTCCGCGGAGTGCAGCTTGTATGCAAACCACACATAAATCGCCACGTGCAAACCACACAAAAAGAACGCCTGCCAGACCATGCCCTTCAGATGCATGCCGAAGAGGGGGCCGCCATAGGTTTCTGGCATGGCTGAGCTAAGTATCCTCTAGAATGCACTCCCACCCACAATCTGCAACACATGAAGCTGTGATATTGGCCGCTGGTCCGTACAGCCCAGTGCTGGCTCCTAACTAGGAGTAGCTCTCTCAAGGTATCAGGCAGAGATTCCAAAACCACCACCCCCCCCATCACCACCACCATGATCCAAGGGGTTTTTTCCTTGAGATGTCAGGGACTGAATCCAGGACTTTCCGCATGCAACACATATGCCGTAGTACTGAACTATGGCTCTTTCCCATTAGGGGCATCAGAGTGTAGCAAGGTTGGGGCTTGAACATGGAGACCTTGATTGTATTGACTTACTCTGCGTAATCCGCCTGGAGTCCCAGTGAGAAAGGCAGATTGTAGTTAAACATAAAATAAGACAAACCCAATCCAAACCAAGGTGCTAAATGCCCCTGACAACCCGGCCCCCCATCTCTGAAGGACTGCCTCTCCTGCCGTGTGGCAGCTTCATTCAGTAAAGCAGTGCCTTTTGCTGCTCTGACTCATGCAAGGACATGTTCCGCTGCCGCCGCTCACAGATCTTTTTTTTTTCAGGGGCTGCTTCCAAGTTACAGATTAGCCTTCCAGAGAAAATGACAAGATCTGCGTCGCTCCTGCCATTTAGGAGGGCGGGAATTCTCCAGAAGAGGCCTTGGCTCCTCATTCCTGCAGGACCACCCCTCCTCCTCCACTCTACCACAACAGCTTTGCTCACCTGAGCGGGGCTTCCCACAGGTGCCACCCTTGCCTGTCCGCGTGCATTCTCTGTTGTGGCACCCACCTTATGGAATGGCCCACCTGGTAATGTCAGGAAGTGTTAAGTCCGGCGCTTAACAATAAGTCAGAGAGTGATTTCAGCGAAAACTCAGGTTTATTCAGCTCGTTAATCGACTTCTCCAACACGGTACAACTCCTCATAGCCCGAACAGCTTGTCCATTGCAGCTGCTCGGTATTTAAACATTCCGGGCTAATGTAGCCACACCTACTATACAAGCACCAACCTATCAGGTTGTTCGCATAATAGCCCAATCACAAGTGTTCCCACCACAGACAGTTCAAATGTGATTGGACACAATACTTTCGGCGCGAATCCTAGCCGATGTCTGAAGCTTAACATAGCTTCTCTATGGGATGATTCACACTTCATCCCCATGCATTCAGGGCAGCATCTGAATACATTACAGGAAGGCTCTTCCTCTCCTAGCATTCCACCAATTATGCAAAGCTGAATTATTCAAGAGGGTGTTAGTACACAGGTAATAAGGGTAAAACTGCCAACCTAGCAGTTCGAAAGCAAGAAATTGCAAGTAGATAAATAGGTACCACTTCAGTGGGAAGGTAACAGCGTTCCGTGCGCCTTGGTGTTTAGTCATGCCGGCCACATGACCACGGAAACGTCTTCGGACAGCGCCGGCTCTTCGGCTTTGAAACGGAGATGAGCACCGCAACCCTAGAGTAGGACTTGACTGGCTTTCGAGCAAGGGAACCTTTACCTTTACCTTAATAAGGGTACACTATAATGGAATATCAGGGGCCACGTTGGCTCAGTGGTTAAGATGCTTAACTGCAGGCTGGAAGGTCGGTGGCTCGGCAGTTCGAGAACCTAGTACCACATCATGGAGTGAGCTCCTGTGTCTGGCCCCAGCTCCTGCCAACCAAGCTGTTCAAAAGCAAGAAATTACAAGTAGATAAATAGGTACTGCTTCGGTGGGAACGTAACAGCGTTCCATGTGCCTTGGCGTCTAGTCATGCTGGCTGCATGACTACAGAAACGTCTTTGGACAGCGCTGGCTCTTCGGCTTGGAAATGGAGGCGAGCACCGCCCGCTAGAGTTGGATTCGACTGGCTTTCAAGCAAGGGAAACCTTTACCTTTATAATGGAATATCAACCCTGACTGTTCCCTGGAAGGTCAGATACTGAGACTGAAGTTCAAATACTCTGGCCACCAAATGAGAAGGGAGCGCTCACTGGAGAAGACCCTGATGCTGGGAAAGACTGAAGGTAAAAGAAGGGGACAGCAAAGAATTAGATGGTTAGACAGTCTTATCGATGCAACGAACATGAAATTAAGCAAACTCCGGAGGATGGCAGAAGACAGGAGGGCCTGGCGTGATGTCGTCCATGGGGTTGTGAAGCGTCGGACTCGACTGTGTGACTGGACAACATAATGGAATGGTTCAGAAAGATGCTCTGGATTGTACTACTGCGCGCAGTGTATACTATCTGTTGCTGGATATATTATCTTGCTATGTAATTTCTGCATTGCTTAACATGTCTTGTTAGTACTTATACCTTGTTTCAGATTTCTGCATGGTTTATCGTACATCCCATTCTGTAGACTGTATTGATTTATACTGTGTAATTTGCCTTGAGTCTCAGTGTGAAAGGCGGACTATAAATAATGTAAATAATATAAAATAGATAAATAAGATGATAGCTTTGAGGCTGCGTTAAATTCCTAAACTTCCTTCTCCAATGGCTGAACACATGAACCTTCCTTATACTTAGGGTTAACAGGTGTAAAAAGGACATGTCCTCTTTTTCGGTTGTCCATCCTCTTTTAGGCTCTTTTTAACTGATGAAATGTCCTCTTTTTGGGATGGAGGGTTAGGAATATTCCTAGGTAGTAGCAATGATCACAGCTTAAATAGTAGTGGTATTTCAAATGAGATTTGTCATAGCGATCGCTTGTTTGAAGTCGTTGGGAAACATGTCATCTTTTTTAGGTTTTCAAACTACAATAATCCTACTTACAATGGTCCATCAAAGTTAGAATTCAGACTGGCAGCAGCTCTCCGGGGTCTCAGGCAGAGGGCTTTCTCATCCCCTACTGCCTAGTCCTTTTAACTGGAGATGTCGGGGATTGAACTTGGGACCTTCTGCATACCAAGCAGATGTTCCACCACTGAGCCACAGCCCCCCCCTAATGGCTGTTTAAATTGTGTTGTGTATTATGCTTTTTGTCTGGTGTTGTTACTTGCCTTAGTCCCAGTTTGACAGATTTTTTTTTAAAAAAGTAGAGGAAAGATGTAAGAGGACAATTTGGTAAGTGAGGCCTGGGTTGAAGATGACAGCAGCTGAAGGATGTAATCATCAAAGGAGGAAAAAGTAACTACTGTCCCACTGCACAACTGTAACACAGCTAGGAAAAGCTTAGCGCAAAGATCCAAAAATAGAAGAACCACAACTAATAATAATAATAATTAAAATGCCCAAAATTTGAGACTAATTTGCCTCTCACAAGTGATTTTTCTGAGCTGATGTTATTCACTAAGAATCGTGCTAACCTACTGCTCATTTTGTGGTCTTCCTCTTGCTCAGGCCCTTCAGTAGTAGCAAGGCAGCATTTATCCCTTAATTCATTCCTGCTTTGTCCCCATTACAGTGTCATCACGTTGCCTGAGTGGCGTCTGGGCCGCGATTGTCCAGCAGAGTAGAAAACCCACAACAATGGGATACTGAATGCAAGACCCAGCTTTTTATTTATAATTTTTTTAAATGGCATCTACTTATTTAAATGATCAAACGCCTGAGACCCCTCACAACTAATCGGTAAACACATTAAAGCCCCAATCAACAAACTACAGTATCTGTTTAAGGAGGGGTGTGTGTGTCTAAAACCATTAAGTTTACTCGCAGTAGTGCAAGCAGCTTGTGCGCTGTGCAGATCTTCCTAACAGCCACACAAGTTCCGTTTCGCATTGCTGACTGCTTGTGCGATGAATCGCTAGAAGAAAGGTAACGAAATCAACGTCTCTGGCACAGCTTAAGGAGTCGAGCCAAAATCCAAAAACCCTAGTTTTACCCACCCAGGGGGACTTTGGGACTTTTGCGTATTAAGCAACACGCCCCCAACTCTGTGACTGAAACATTTTTGATGCGAGTTTCCACAGCCATTTTGAGGGAGGGTTGATGTTCAGGGGAAAAGGTTCTCTTGCGCATGTACAAGTCCTCAGGTGCATTTCAATTTGGTCACTGAGCCTCAGTCCCCCACTGGCAAAGATGCTAACCTTTGCTTATAAACACACCAAGGCGATGTGCATCAAAGATGATATATTCTACCTGCTGTCAATGTTCCCTCAGAGCTGTGGAGTCTTGTGAGCAAAAATTCTACTCTGTGAGCCACTGGCGTTAAAGTTGTGAGCAAACGATTTGGCTGCTGCATAAGTTAGTCTGCTCTGGAGCCATCCTGGCTGAGCTAAGACAAAAAACTGTGAGCCGGAGGCTAAAAAAAATGTGAGCTAGCTCACACTAACTCAGCTTAGAGGGAACATTGCCTGCTGTTATCCAAACGTTTGCAGAGCCATCCTACACAGAGTTACACCCTTCTAAGCCCACTGGCCTCAGTGGACTTAGAAGGGTACCGCTCTGTTTAGAATTGCATGGTAAATTACATAAGGTTAATTATGCATTCTTTCAAACTGATAGCTAGATGAAAAACCAGACATCGGCTTGCGCAAAGGCTCCAGGGCAGCAGACAGGGCACACAGCAGCCTTTACTAAAGGCAATTCAGGTTCTCAAAATTGCTGACAGGCAAGGAGACGTTCAGAAGCGCTGGACTGCAGCCTCAGATTTTGCTGCACCAACTCCGATCCCGGGCAGGAGCAGACTATCTGAGCAGTGGCCATTTTAGCAGCACTACTGTTAGAAGATGCTCTACAGCCACCCTGGAGAATGCATAAAAGATCCAGCACAGAGCTACTGGATTTTTCTTTTAAAGAAAGTTGGATCTTTTGTATATCATTGGGCTTGGCATGAACTCGAGAGCTGGTTCCGGGGTCCACGTTTATAGAATCGCCAGGGTACACTGAGGTCCAGTGTCCTAAGTGGTAGCAGAGCCATAGAAGGGGAGCATGCCACCAGCCGGCTGGGATTTTTATTTATTTCCTGTTGCTGTCCCCTCACCGTGCCCCATCTACAAGCACAGAAGTGAAGGGAAGAACAGAATGCTCCAGTTCAGATCCTGTAACAAGAGATCAAAGAGGGAATGAATCCCAGAGGGCTGGAAAGCAGCAAATGTAATGCCAGTAACACTCCGGCTTACCACTTTGAATATTTTTTTATCAGATAGCCAAGGCGAAAATTGGAAACCAGCCTTTTTTTTCCTATGCCCTGCCAAGAGCATCATTGAAATGCTTTTTTTTTTTTTTGAAAGGCAAAGGCTTTATCAGCAGAGCTTCAAAGGTGTAAACAAACTTGAAAGGAGAGCCTGGGACCATCTGGGAGTCTCAGAAAGAGTGGCTGGAACCTGTAACCATGGCAAAGGGCAGGGAAACCCCACCCCAAGGTAAAGGTAAAGGTTCCCTTGCTCGAAAGCCAGTCGAATCCGACTCTAGGGTTGCGGTGCTCATCTCCGTTTCAAAGCCGAAGAGCCAGCGCTGTCTGAAGACGTTTCCGTGGTCATGTGGCCGGCATGACTAAACACCAAGGCACACGGAACGCTGTTACCTTCCCACCGATGTGGTACCTATTTATCTACTTGCAGTTTCTTGCTTTCGAACTGCTAGGTTGGCAGGAGCTGGAACTAGAGACGGGAGCTCACTCCATCATGCGGCACACTCGGGTCTCGAACTGCTGAACTACCGACCTTCCACAGCCTGCAGTTCAGCGTCTTAACCACTTGAGCCACCGCAGCAAAGCGTCCCAAATAAATAGAGGAGGAGGATTAGAACTTTGGGCAGTAATCTAACGAACCGTGAACAGCAGTGCAGCCTGGACAGCAGTACAGTTTTATGTTCTCAAAAGCCACGTAAGGAATTATGTCATCTTTTAGCCAGCAGGGCTGTAAAGGTCAGAAATACCAGACAGACCTCCCTGCAAAAGCATTAATTGCTTCACGGCATTTCTAAACAAAGGCAGTTAAACCTCTAACGGTTGCCAAACCGTTCAAGAGGCATTTACAGTGTGCAGCAAGAGCATTTTACTCCAGTTCATAGTTTGTTTTTTAATTAACTCTGGGGTGCTTTCCAAGGTGACATTTTGTCATGATCCAAAGACCAGCGCTGAAGACCCACAGGAAACTGTCAAGAGTTTAATGGCTAAGAGAGTAGAGATGTCAACTGGGAACTTCTCTTGAGCATCTGAACTGTTATACAGAAGAGCAAGATTTAGGTCTAGGGACCCAGCAATGATGGCAGGGTATTCTGTATATCCTCAGAGGTGTGTTCATCTCTCTCTCTCTCTCTCTTTGTGTCTATGGTCTGATCCACCGGAGCTTTTCTCGTATTTTTGTCAGTTAACACTAAATTCTCCCCTATTATCAGAGGTCATTTCGGGGGGGATCGCGGGGGATCGCAGTTCCCCCGGGTGAGGTACGGGGGCGGGGCACATGACGAAGCCCCGCCCCCTGCTTCCGGCCGCCCCGCTTCCGGCCCTCATTCAGCCAGGAGGAGGCAGGAGAAGAGGGAGGGTAAGTTGCTTCCTCCCTGCCTCTCCCCACCCCTGCCTGCCTGGGGCCAGGGAGGGCCTTCGCGGGGCTTCCTCGCACTCCCGCTGGCCTTGCAGGTCCACCGCCGAGCCCCTGTCAGGGGGTGTGGCATATGCTAATGAGTTATGCTAATGACTTCCCCTAGCTCTTTTTCTACGAAATGACCCCTGACCACATCGGTGGGAAATGTTCCCTCTAAGCTGTGGAGTCTGGTGAGCAAAACATCTACTGGCGTTAAAGTTGTGAACGAGCGATTTCACTACTGCATAAATCAGTTTGCTCTGGAGCCATTTTTCCTGAGCTGAGACCAAAATGTGTGAGCCGGAGGCTAAAAAACTGTGAGCTAGCTCACACTAACTCAGCTTAAAGGGAACAAGGATAGGTAACAGCGTTCCGTGCGCCTCGGGGTCTAGTCATGCCGGCCACATGACCACGGAAACGTCTTCGGACAGCACTGGCTCTTCGGCTGGGAAACGGAGATGAGCACCGCAACCCTAGAGTCGGATTCGTCTGGCTTTCGGAGCCAGGGAAACCTTCACCTTTACCTATTTTGCATAAAAGGACCAAATAAACTGTTAAATGGACAAAGGAGCAGAGGGCTGGGGGAGAGGTGGGAAAGGGGAGCCAAACACTTGCCTGGTAATGGTGGAGAGAACAAAAACATAAGCGAGAGTTGAAGTCAGGACTAGGTTTGCCAACCTCCAGGCAGTGGCTGGAGATCTCCCAGAATTACAACCGATCTCCAGGTGACTGAAATATGTTCACATGGAGAAAATGGTATCACTTTGAAAGTTCGACTCGATGGCATTATGCCCCAAACCCCGCCCTCCTGAGGCTCCACCCCCAAAATCTCCAGGTATTTCCCAACACGGAACTGGCAACCCTAGGCAGGAGCAGCGGGGCCAGCAGCAGTGAACTGGGATGAGCCCTGCTGCAGAAAAGTCTGCACTTGCTCACAAAGGATGCAAACCTGCCTCTACCTGCAGTTGCCAAGGCAGCCAGCATCCACAGTTTGGCCCAGCACAAGGAGGGGAGAGCATGCTTCCACATGGGGTTCCCAATCGCATGCAGCAGTTAAACAAACAGAAGTGTGTTGTGTCTGCAGCAACCGACACAAGGCTTGAGAAACACAATGTTTTTTTTGCTGGATCTCGACAGCCTTTTAAGAGTCCTGTGACCTCTGAAGCAAAGAGCTGCGTTTTTTCCCCGGAGCTGCCTTCTCAGAGAAGATTACGAACAGCCGCTGGCAGATTTCTTAGGTCAATTTAGCTCTTCGCTAGCAATCCATCCATCAGGAATGATGTGCATGTTTTGCTCTCTCCCAAGCCACAAATGCATTTTCAAAGAGTAAATAAGTGGCTAGCTGTCTGGAGTGGATGGACACATGAAGCCACTAGATATGCAGACATGTTTTTTGGGAGTGAAACAAACAAACAAAAAGAGTGCCACGCATGAAGACACAAAGGCAAGAAGCTTGCAAAAAAGGGGGGGGAACAGAGTTTGAGTCCAGTGGCACCGATAAGACCAACAAAGTTCAATTCTTACCCAGAATTGAACTTTGTTGGTCTTAAAGGTGCCACTGGACTCAAACGCTGTTCTATTGCTTCAGACCAACACGGCTACCCCACCTGAAAAAAAGGGGGGAGTACGCCTGTGTTAAAAGAAGTAGAAAAACCAAAATAAAACAGAGCCCCAGTTTAGGACATTTAAAAGATCTCCAATTCTGACTCCCCTTCCAGATGGGATGGGATATAAGTGGTTAGAGTGTCCAACTAGGATCTGGGAGACCCAGGTTCGAATCCCCACTCTGCCCTGGAAGCTTGCCAGGTGACCTTGGGCCAGTCAGGCACTCCCTGCCTCGTGGGGTTGTTGTGAGGATAAAATGGGAGAGAGGGTGTTTTGAGAGACGTGAGCTGTTATGGGTCCCTGTTGGAGAGAAAGTAATAAATAAATACGTATAATCAGACTCTAAAAGACACTGAAAGGCTGCGATCACACAGACTGAATAATCCACTTTTCAATGCACTCTCCAACTGGATTTTGCCAGTTCACACAGTAAAATCCAGTTCGAAAGTACACTGAAAGTGGATTGAAAGTGGATTGTTTAGTCTGTTGTGATCGCAGCTAAAAAGGTCCAGGCTATGCCACACCATAACTAAGGGGTGGGGGGGGAGAACTGTCCATTTGAATTGAAAGGTTCGTCTATCCCAGTATTCTGTTCCCAGAAGAAGAAGAAGAAGAAGAAGAAGAAGAAGAAGAAGAAGAAGAAGAAGAAGAGAAGAAGAAGAGATTGGATTTATACCCCGCCCTTCACTTGGAGTCTCAGAGCGGCTTACAAACTCCTTTCCCTCCCCCTCCCCACAACAGACACCCTGTGAGGTGGGTGGGGCTGAGAGAGCTCTTGACAGAAACTGCTCTTTTTCAAGGACAGCTGTGCCAGAGCTTGTGACTGACCCAAGGTCACATCAGCAGGTGCAAGTGGAGGAGTGGGGAATCAAACCCGGTTCTCCCAGATTAGAGTCCGCGCACTTAACCACTACACCAAACTGGAATTCTGGAAACTCCCTGGAAATCCATAAGTGGAATATCTCTTCTTTCTGGACTTGATTCCCAGCATCATTTATAATATTTCCACTATATCTACAGGTTCTACGAAGCTCTCATGATTAATAGCCACTGACTGATCCATAGCTGAGATTATTTTTTATCTAACTTAATGAGATGGCTGACTGTCAACAAAGGAAGAATTGAATGAAATCGGCCAGTGATGTTAATGGAGACCTGTCAGGCTGGGTTTCAGAAAAGGAATCACAACAATCCAAGACACATCGTTCTGAGGGATTCTGCAATTGCAGAAGTTGTCACAATTGTTCCACAGAATAAGGATAGGATTATACAATGGGCAGAATCATGGTCACGCTCGCAAATGGAAAAATGCATCAACAATTAGCATATTAAAATGAATAACAATGCTATCCTAAGCCGTTTCACTCCCTTCTGAGACCCACTGAATTCTAAGCTCCCTGAAGTCAACAGGCATAGAAGGCAGTAACTCTAGGTTGGAGGACACTGTAAGTATTGTTTAATGTACTTGAGTAATTATACTTAGATCCCTGTGAAACATCACCTAATGCAGCTCACACACTATACCTCTGAGGAGGGGCTGTGACTCAATTGAACAGCCTCTACTTTGCATGAAGAAGATCCAAGGTTCAATCCCTGGCATCTCCAGTTAAAGGATTAGGTAGTTGGTGATGTGAAAGAGCTCTGTCTAACACCCTAGAAAGCCCGTTGGCAGCCTGAGTAGACAAGACTGACCTTGATAGATTGATGGACTGATTCAGTATAAGGCAGCTACATGTATGAACCTGTGAGCTCACAAACACAGAATTTCTGGCTGCCAGGGTAGATATAAATCAGTTATTTAATTTTTTAAAAAATCAGATTTAAAAAAAATTTAAATCGGATTTTAAATAGAATTCTTTTGGAGGAAAAATCTATCTGTTTAAGATACAGTATAGTCCAAAATCATGAAATACGGATTAGTATTTAATTATGTAACATGCAATGTTTAATTTTTTTGGTAAATGAATTCCATTCATCCATTCATAATGTCATGCTCTCCCAGAGGTTTCTGTAAGATTATTTTGGGCAGTTTTTCTACCTAGAAGATATTATCATAGATGCTTGGTTTTGCAGTTCTCAAAACTGGGAATTTCTGTCTGCAGAGATAACACGTACAAAGCCCTGACCTGGAATAGTCCAGGCAAACCCAATCTTGTCAGATCTCAGAAGCTAAGCATATGGAGCAGAGGTCCATCAGTGGCTATTAGCCACAAGGTATAGATAGGGACTCTGGGGCAAGTGATGCTCTGTCTTCTTGGTGCTTGGGGGGGGGGGGTCAACAGTGGGAGGGCTTCTAATGTCCTGGCCCCACTGGTGGACCTCCTGATGGCTCCTGGTATTTCTGGCCACTGTGTGATACAGAGTGTCGGACTGGATGGGCCTTTGGCCTGATCCAACAATGGCAACACTTATGTTCTTAACATGCCTCTTCTTCACAGCAAAAAATGTGATAAAATAAACATACAGGGTCAAGAGACCGCAGTCCTATTGGTCCTCTGCAAATCTATGTACACAGAACCAACCCTTTATCTCTCTAAGTGCTATGTTTCAAGAAGTTCAATGAATATAAGATTGTTTGGGGTGGAATAGGTCTGGATAAGGAGATGTTAAGTGCTAAGTGTGAGGAGGGAGTGGCAAGCAGTACAAATGAAAGTGAAACTTTTTGAACAGAATACTCCAGAAATCTTGAGATCTTTGTGAGTGTATCTTTTTATTTTTTATTTTTCGTGTGTGTGTGCACCTGGAAGTCATGGCAACCTCAAGTAACTGACCCCTACTGGGGGCTTGGAGGACATTCAGAGAGATGGCTAAATAAAGCCTGCCCCCCCTCTGATATTTCAAGGAAGGTCTCCCGTCCCAGAGTCAACCCTGCTTAGCTTCTGAGATCTGACAAGATTGGGCTTGCCTGAACTATTCCAGGTCAGGGCTTTGTAAGTGTAAAGGTAAAGGTAAAGGTTCCCTTGCTCAAAAGCCAGTTGAATACGACTCTAGGGTTGCAGTGCTCATCTCCATTTCAAAGCCGAAGAGCCAGCGCTGTCCAAAGACATTTCCGTGGTCATGTGGCCGGCATGACTAAACAAGGCGCACGGAACGCTGTTCCCTTCCCACCGAAGTGGTACCTATTTATCTACTTGCAATTTCTTGCTTTCGGACTGCTAGGTTGGCAGGAGCTGGGGCCAGAGACGGGAACTCACTCCATCATGCGGCACCCGGGTCTCGAACTGCTAAACTACTGACCTTCCACAGCCTGCAGTTCAGCGTCTTAACCACTTGAGCCGCCGCAGCTCCTTTTTTTTTGTCAGTGTACCTTCATGGATATTTAAGCAAATACAATAATACATATGATATATGTTATTGTTTGTTTAAACAAAACAATTTAAGTGGTTATTGTTACTGATGATTATTCTCCTTCCAATAAAGTACAGCAGGAAAGCTGTCCAAAGATGAATGATTAACCTATTATACTGGAGATAGTTCACCTTGCGACGGTTTCATAATTATCTACTTCAAGCGGTAAATAACCAACCATTAATTTTCTCATATAACTAAAACTAACCTGAAAAGTTGTTATACTAAAATGAAACCTTCAACTGGGTAGTAAATATGAAGGTCAGCAAGAATGAGCCTTTATGTAGAAAATCATGATTTAAATTGAGTCTTACTGACTAGTGATTTAAATCGTGATTTAAATCAAGTCGATTTAAATCAAATCCACCCTGCTGGCTGCACACCTTTGGAGAAATAAACTACTTAAGAATAGCCTTTCTGGTCAAACAAATGCTGGAAATGTAAGAGGCATGAGGGCTCATTTTATTATATGTGGTGGACTTGTGAGAAAGCTGTAGACTTTTGGACAAAAGTCCACAACTGGGTAGTAAATATGAAGGTCAGCAAGAATGAGCCTTTATGTAGAAAACCATGATTTAAATTGAGTCTTACTGACTAGTGATTTAAATCGTGATTTAAATCAAGTTGATTTAAATCAAATCCACCCTGCAGGCTGCACACCTTTGGAGAAATAAACTACTTAAGAATAGCCTTTCTGGTAGGGTTGCCAAGTCCGTTTTTCCTCGCGGTGGCGGGCTCCCGGACAGCGTCCCGAGCCCGCGCGCGCCGCATGCACATCAGCCGGATGTGACGTGATGACGCCGGGCACGCTGTGGCCCCGCCCCCAGCGTGCCCGGTGTCATCACGTCACATCTGGCTGACATGCACGCCGGGGTGGGGTTCCCCCCCAGGCCCGATTCCACGGCGGCAGAAATCGGGTCTCCAAAGTGGGAGATTATCCACCCCCCGGGGGGACTTGGCAGCCCTACTTTCCGGGGGAAGGCTGTAATTTCTAAAGCTGGGATCCCTAAAGGGGCGGCAGGCGGTGGCTCAGAGAGGGAACAAGCCACACTACCACCACACAGCACGAGACAACAACAATCAAGGCTGGAGCCAGACACTGTTAATGCGCTAGAACATCATTCGCAAGCTCGCTAGGAAGCCCTGTTGCCAAATATACTGAGGGTGTGTAGCAAGCTGCTGCAGATGTCTTTCAGCAGTGTTTCAGACATTCTCAGGCAGGAAAACTGTGCTCCCCTGTTAAATTGCGTGGGAAAGAGCGAAAACTTTAAACAAATTAACAAAGAAAATCCATGCAGGGTGAAGGGACAGTCGGAGTTTAAAAACCGTGGCTTAGGGGAAAGGGGGGGGGGTTGGGCACAGAAGAAATGGCACAAGCCAAGACTTGGAAGTTAACCTCCCTCCAGCAGCTGACTTCAATACAGCGGAGGTTTCAGCAGGCAACTCCGCCCCTGCTTCTCTGCGCCTCTCCTCCCTATCCTGCCATCCAGAATTTCAGAGCATGAGATCAGCCGGCTACACGTTGCAAACGCAGCCTGTGGCGAAATGCCTGCCCAGGAGCCACAGGGCGTGTTCAAAAGGAAAGCACAAACGCCTCCAGTGATTCTTTTGTGTCTGTTTCACCCGATAACCTTTTGGGGGAGGGAGGCGAGGATTGTGTAAGTTTACGTAGCCTAAACCCACAGTTTTCAAAATCTGTTCTGGGGAGCCACACATGTTTCTTGGAGATATCTCAGGAGGCTCTCCGGTGAGAAGATTTACAAAGACAGACAAACTCTCCTGAAAGACTGGTTGCCCACCATGCAACGGGAGCAGAGCATTAAGTATGCTCAAGATTATAGGCTAGGTGGACAACTGGTAAAGGCCAACAGGTCTGGACCATGCCCCGTGAGAAATTAGTAAAGGTTTCCCTTGCTCGAATCCGACTCTAGGGGGCGGAGCTCATCTCTGTTTCTAAGCTGAAGAGCCAACACAGTCCAAAGACATTTCCGTGGTCATGTGGCCGGCATGACTAGATGCCGAGGCGCACGGAACACTGTTCCCTTCCCACCAAAGTGGTACCTATTTATCTACTTGCAGTTTCTTGCTTTCGAACTGCTAGGTTGGCAGGAGCTGGGACCAGAGACGGGAGCTCACTCCGTCATGCGGCACACTCGGGTCTCGAACTGCTGAACTACCGACCTTCCGGCCTGCAGTTCAGCGTCTTAACCACTTGAGCCACCGCAGCCTGAGAAATTAGCAGAGACCCTCAAACATAGCCCAGAAGCCTCTGCAATGTGTCAGATACGGTTGCCAACTCCATGTTGAGAAATTCCTGGTGATCGGAGGGTGCAAGTTGGGGCGGGTGGAATTTGGAGAGGGAAGGGAGCTCTGTAGGGATGTAATAGGGGGAAACCATTCCATGGTGGTAAAGAGTTTGAAAAATGACCCTGGAAGGAAGACTAGAGGGAGCATTCAAAAACTTCTGGGTGTCTAAGAACAAACCGTGCTTCGAACGAGCATCTGCTGAGGCGGCAAGTTGTGTCTGCGCCGAGACCAACACATCCCGAGCCTTTGATAACAGGTTGTCAGGCCTGCTTGGGTCGGATCCCGCACAAAATTTTCACTTGCGGAAGCGCAAGAAAAAGGCCCCGGTAGCCACTTGCGCTGATTTAATTTCTTGTATTCCCCACGTACATTTCTGCTGGTACAAGATTTAGTGCAACCGATTTCTGGGCACAAGAATATAGAGGGAGGAAAGGGCTAGGCACTGCACAAGATTTTGCACAAGTGGAACTGGGCCAAGCCCATATGGGTTTCCACTTCTGCATCGTCTCCCTCCCCCCATAACCTGCCTTGAGCCTCAAGAAGAAAGGCAGATTGTAAAGGAAGTAAAGAGATAGCTAGAAAAGAGGACATTTATGCCTTGGGTGGAACGGCTATTCCACTCTCCAGTTTTGGAGTGCTGATCAGTTTTTAGGAGCCCCATCCATCATCGGGTTATTACTGGAATTCTTGCAAAGAATAAAGAACAAACTGGATTTCAGTATAACCAGGAAGGAAGGAATGCACTTTCCGTATCATGTAACACCAATCTGCAATGGCGTCATTTTTAAGAGCTCTGGAAAACATACTTTGCAAAATTTACAGTCAGCCGTGCCCTATGGGGATCCCAATTCTTTCTTTCTTTCTTTTTAAGGTAGACCATGCTTGACCTGGATAGCTCAGGCTAGCCCAATCTCATCAGATCTCGGAAGCTAAACAGGGTTGGTCCTGGCTAGTATTTGGGTGGGAGACCTCCAGGGAATACCAGGGTTGTGTGACATGGGGGCAGGCCACGGCAATAGGGTTGCCAGGTCCTTACCTTGCACTGGCAGGGGGTGGGAGGGAGCTTTCCCGGGGAGGCAGGGTGACATTGCCACACGCGACATCCCAATGTGATGACGTCATGCGTCATCGGCAAACTCTATGGTAAGACTGGGCTTAAACCATAGAGTTTTGCCCAAAAACCAGAGCATCACTGAGCAATGTCCCCAGCGTGATGACATCACTTCCGTGTGATGCCATCACATCAGGGACGTTGTGCAGAGGTTGTAGCTGTTGGGGGCAATGTTCCCTCTAAGCTGTGGAGTCTTGTGAGCAAGAATTCTACTTTGTGAGCTACTGGCATTAAAGTTGTGAGTGAGCGATTTGTCTACTGCATCAGTTTGCTCTGGAGCCATCCTTCCTGAGCTAAGACAAAAAAGTGTGAGCCGGAGACTAAGAAACTGTGAGCTAGCTCACACTCACTCAGCTTAGAGGGAACCCTGGAACTTGGGGGCTTCCTCTCATTGGCCAGCGGCCGGTGGTGGGCAGAAGCCCACGAAATCAGGGGATCCCCTGCTCCCACCTGGGGACCGGCAACCCAAGCCATCTCTGAATGTCTCTTGCCTTGAAAACCCCATCCGGTTGCTATAAGTCAGCTGTGACCTGACGGCCCTTCCCCACTGCCGGACCATGCTAGACTTGAGCCAGCCCACCCAATTTACAACTCATTCTGGTGTCTTTTGGATCCCTGCTCATTAAACTCCTCCTGCGGAGCCAGGCAAAGCCAGCCCTTGCATACTCTGTCCGGACATGTCCCCCCAGCTCTCACCACCAGCAGAATGGAAAGGCCTTGCCGAAGAGGCCTCTCAAAAGGTCTTAACAGCTCCAGGGCAGAAAAGCATCCACAAAGCAGAGGAAGTCAGACTCCAACTGACTGGAGATAATCAGCTCAGATCATTCATTTTCCATGCTGTAATCACGTTCAAGCACAGGCATGCCCACTGCATACCTCCAGAGCTACCGAAATGGGGGTGGGGGGGTGGGAACGACGACAAGACAACCCCGCTTGCTATAAAAACATTTGAGTTTAAGCATATTTGAAGATAGTTTCAGAGAGCAGCTGTTTTGATTTGCATCAGAATAGTTACTAGATCTGAGTCTTGTTGGTCTCTGAGCGGCTACCGACTAGCATATTTATTTTACTTATTTATTTCTTCAAATTTGTACCCCGCCCTCCCCGCCTAAGCAGGTTCAGGGCGGCTTACACGATAAAACAGAATAACAAATCAAATATCATAAAACTTTTAAAACAATTCATTAAAACCACAATATAACAATACCAAGTGCTAGCAATGAGGTTTTTATCATATAGATGATGCTATACATTGTATAGATTGTCTGAGTATTCAGCTTGTTGATCTTCTCGTATGCACGGCGGACGCAGGCTGTCAGCAATAAACCAGGCACCTGGCTCTACAATTAGTGTTGGTGATGGTGGTGGTGGCTCCTAATTGAAGACATGGTGGAAGAGCTCCGTCTTGCAGGCCCTGCGGAACTGTAGAAGGTCCCCCAGGGCCCTGGTCTCTTCCGGGAGCTCATTCCACCAGTGCGGAGCTGCCACCAAGAAAGCCCTTGCCCTGGTTACTGCCAGCCTGGAGTCCTTGGGACCTGGGAGGGCCAAACGATTTTGTGACCCTGACCGAAGTGCTCTCTGGGGTATACATAGGGAAAGGCGGTCCCTCAGGTATGTCAGACCCTGATCATAAAGGGCGTTAAAGGTAAGAACCAGCACCTTGAAGCGAATTCGGTATGCTATTGGCAGCCAGTGCAATGCCTTCAGGACGGGGAAGACCCATCAACAGCCTGGCCGCAGCATTCTGCACTGGCTGTCGCTTCCGGATCTGCAACAAGGGCAGCCCCATGTAGAGAGCATTACAGTAGTCTAATCTCGAGGTGACCATCGCATGGATCACTGTTGCTAAGTTGTCGTGTTCGAGGAAGGGAATCAACTGCCTAATCAGTCGAAAGGGGTAAAAGGCTGACTTGGCAGTGGCTGCTACCTGGGCCTCCATTGTTAAGGAGGCATCCAAGAGCACTCCCAAACTCCTGACCTCCGGCGCTGGCACCAATGGTGCCCCATCGAAGGTCGGAAGTGGGATCCCTACCCCCGGACCGCCCCGACTCAAGCACAGGACCTCCGTCTTTGTCGGATTCAGTTTCAGTCGGCTCAGTCTAAGCCAACCAGCCACAGCTTGTAATGCCTGGTCCAGATATTCCGGTCTAGAGCCAGACTGACGGCCCAACATCAGATAGAGCTGGGTATCATCTGCATACTGGTGACATCCCAGCCCATAGCTCCAGGCAATCTGGGCAAGGGGTACATTTAACATGTAGATGTTAAATAACATCAGGGATAGCACTGCCCCTTGGGGCACTCCACACTCAAGTGGGTTTCTCTGGGAGAGCTGTTCCCCTAACGCCACCCTTTGTCCCCGACCATGGAGAAAGGAGACAAGCATTCCTATATCTGAAATGGTTGTTGTTACATCTAAGACTCTGGATCTGCAGTTATATATAAACTTTTATAACTGCAGAGTTTTGTTTGTTTGTTTTTGGTGAACATGTACAGTACCCATGGTGATTTCCTTGTAAAATTCTGTTTTGTAAACCAAAGACAGGCAGAATTTTTATATCTCTTCTTCTGCATGTTATATATATATGTTGAAAGTTTTGCTCAGTGCTATTTAAAATTCAATAAAAATGTTTTAAAAGAATTTTTTGGTTCAGTAGCCAGCAGGACCTAAGGCTCTTCTTATGTTCTTACGCCATGGTGACTAAAGGGAAATTCCATGTTCAGAGGCAGTCCACCTCTGAATCCCAGTGCCAGGAGGCAACATAAGGGGAAGGACTTGGCCTCTATGCCCTAATTTTGGACTGCCAGTGGAACTGGTTGGCCACTGTGCGAGACAGGATGCTGGACTAGATGGACCTCCGATCTCATCCAGCAGGGCTCTTCTGGAAATGAACGCAAATAGAAGTGTGACTGAAACTAAATGGCAACTATATTAACAGATTTGGTACAGATTTGGATGAGGTAAAAACAAAATCGGGACTCCACCAATGTGGAGTAGAGAACATTTCTAGCTATCTGAAACACTCCAAGTCTTAGGCCTGGACTTATCAGAATTCAAATAGCTCCTCTTTGCATGTTGGAAACAAGATAAAATCCCTGAAATTGGGGAATGGATTAAAAAATTACTTTTTATGGTTGAAATGGATAAAATGACAAGGAAACTTAATAATTTGGAAGCAGAAGAATTTTTTGCAGACTGGAAAGACTTTAAAGACTATCTGGAGAAATATTGGGATGTAAAGGACAATTTACTTTGGTTTGAGAATTATTGAAAGTTAAAGGATAGTAGAAAATAGATAAATGTATAAGAATAATGGTTGAAGGATAAGTTACCTGTGGAAGTGAAAAAAGAGAAAGGGAGTTATGAAGGAAATTTAAGAATTGGGCTGGAGGTTGGAGCACTGTGGGAAGCCGAGAAGGGGGGGGGGGAAGGGAGGAGGGAAGGATATATAACTGTATTTGATATATGTTTAGATTTTTTGTTTTGCATTATATCCTAATAAATTGTTTTTCGGGGGGAAAAAGAATTCAAATAACTCCTCTTTGCATTTTCTTCTGTCCTCAGAGACACAAGCCTAACTCTGAAATAAATGCTCAAGGTTCAAGCAGTGAGGCTGCACATAGCACAAGCTGCTCAGCAGCAGGGATTTCCAAGTCCACACACTGACATCTTGCAAGGATCTCTGTAGGGGATCCAGACCTCTGGGGAAGGCTTCCCTTCCTGCAGCTTCCCAGCCCTCAATACAGGGCATGATTCTTCCTGCAGCTAGCGGAGCCGCGGCAAGTTGGAGGACTGCCTAGAACCACAAGTGTCCCTGATTCCCAAGGGTGAGTGCTGGCGACGAGCAATTCAACTCCTGCCTTTTTACCGGGACCATATTTTTGACTCCACAAAGAAGGGGTTTGAAGCCTGGAGCTCAAGCCGGCTGGTCTTACTGCAAAGAACGGAGGCGCCTGCATGCCAATTTTGCTCTTCCTCACAGGGGGGGGGGCTGGCACAGGGCATTAGCAGAACTGCCAGACTGTATGAAAACAACAAGAGGGGAAATAGCAACAGAAGAAGTAAGGCCACGCCTCCTCCACATAGTTTGTCCCAAGCCTTCCTCCCCCTCTCCGAAACACCATCACCGTTCACCTAAGCACACCCTCTTTGATATGTCCTTTCTCCTGCGCAACTCACATTATGTATGTAAATGCAGACAAGTTGCCCCCCCGACTTACAGCGATCCCAGCAAGGGGTTTTCGAAGCAAAAGACATTCAGAGGTGATTTACCATTGCCTGACTGTGCAGAGCCTTCCTTGGTGTCTCCTACCCAAGTATTGACCCTGCTGAGCTTCCGAGATCTGACGAGACTGAGATGTGCCATGCCGCCTTCCTTTCTCCATGGGTGCGATCACATGAGCAGTTTGGCCCGACATAGCCACCCCTCCCCTCTGGCTTAAACGGGCTCAGTCACACAGCCACATCTATCAGACGTTCCCCAGGCATATGCACCCCGTCGCGGGAAGACTTGGAGACAGGTTAAAAGGGCACCAGATCACAAGTGGTGTTTTCATTTCCCCGCGCATTCACTGCGCATGGCCAGATGTCTGAATGCAGAGGGAGCTCACACAGAACAGACTGGTGGTCTGAACCTGTAGATCCATTTCTGCCGCTGGGGTTGTGGTTTTTTTAGTTTTTGCTTATATGCACATAGGTGTATATGCGTACGAGCACATATGCGCATGCACCCACCTGCATTTTTTAAAAAAATGCCCCAGCAGCGCACTCCGTGGCTGAGGCGCTGGAGTAGTGTGGACACTGACCAGGGGACAGCAGTGCGGATCAAGGTAAACAATATCTATTGGATCTCTCCATGGCTGAGGCGCTGCAGTAGTGTGGACACTGACCAGGGGACGGCAGTGTGGGTAACTCGCAGCAGAGTGTGCTGTCTGGATGATACACCCTGCAATATTTTGAACCGGTACAATTAGTGGCGGCGCCATATCGTGCCAAGCCGCCAGTGTGATCACACCCCAGTACAGACACTGCAAGGACCTGTTTACTCTTCTTTACTCTTTGGCTACAAGTCTAGTTTACGCCCCTGGTTACCTCTTGCATTGAATACTATTACCTTCCACTCTCCAGGATCCAAAACAGTGGGACTTCATTCTCAGCTGTAAGCACCTCTGCCTGCACTTGGTCACACAAATCCTTTACAAGGCTTTTCTGTTTACGGCTGCAAGCTCCTTGTGGGCGGAGACTTGTCTGTGTTCTTTGTTGAAGAAATTCACTCAAGTTTGATGTCCTATATACCACAATCCATTCATGCAAGGACTACAGGATCTTCCACCTTCTTCTCTACTGCCAGCGCCCCAGGAAAGTTTATTCCTGTACCTGAAGGACTCGCCTGTACTAAGAGCCAGGCAGGTCCGGAACTTGCAGCAGGGAAGGGAAGAAACGGCTTCATCTCTGCTCTGTTCACCCAAGAGGCAGAAAGAGAGATTCCCCCCCCCCATACACTTTGCAGCTGCCCGACACACACAACTCTCTTAGTACACGCAAGCAGTGTTCCCTCTAAGCTGAGTTAGTGTGAGCTAGCTCACAGTTGTTTAGCCTGCGGCTCACACATTTTTGTCTTGGCTCAGGAAGGATGTCTTCAGAGCAAACCAATTTATGCAGTAGCCAAATTGCTCGCTCACAACTTTAATGCCAGTAGCTCACAAAGTAGAACTTTTGCTCACAAGACTCCACAGCTTAGAGGGAACATTGCACGCAAGTCCCTCAATTCTGGGAATAAACTTTCCAGGACTCAGAAAAGAGGCAGGGGAGGGTGGGGAAGATCCCAAACTGTCCCCGCATTGCACATTCCACTGGCAGTTCATGGGATCCAAGCCGCTGTCTAAATATTATTAAGTAGACTGAACGGTGCCCTGAAATCAGACTATTGTGCAAAATACAGCCTTCAAGACTTGTCACTTTGTAAACCCAACTGTGCAGGAAGACTAAGGAGAAGACCATTTAGAGCCAATCTGGGTTTAAAATCAGTCAATAATGAGTCACAACAAACTTCACCCCCAAAGTAACTCATAGTTTGCAACCTTTGCCAGACAGGAAACAAGTTCCAAACTGTGATGAATCTGAAGTGTCCTTGACACTTTCTTAGGAAAAAGGGATAACCCCCCCCCCCCTTCCCCATCCGGTAAACATCTCAAATTCACTATGTTGAACATTTCACAAATACATGGACAACACTTAATGTTTATATAAAATGTTTACAGAAAATGCAGCACGCTTGTCTGGGCCAGAGAGCAGCAGCAGCGTGTTCACAATGGACAACTAATTCTCTGTCTGCAAAACTGCTTCCCCGAATCTGGAAGCATTCAAAAACTTCTGGGTGTCTAAGAACGAACCGTGCTTCGAACGAGCATCTGCTGAGGCGGCTTGTGTCTGCGCCGAGACCGACACATCCCGAGCCTTTGATAACAGGTTGTCAGGCCTGCTTGGGTCGGATCCCGCACAAAATTTTCACTTGCGGAAGCGCAAGAAAAAGGCCCCGGTAGCCACTTGCGTTGATTTAATTTCTTGTATTCCCCACGTACATTTCTGCTGGTACAAGATTTAGTGCAACCGATTTCTGGGCACAAGAATATAGAGGGAGGAAAGGGCTAGGCACTGCACAAGATTTTGCACAAGTGGAACTGGGCCAAGCCCATATGGGTTTCCACTTCTGCACCACTGGACCTTTAATTACTTAATCATTGATATCTTGCTTGCTTTCCACCCAATGGGGACCAAAAGTGACTGTTTATCTCCCAGAACAATGGGCAGGGATTCCTTCCGATTTGCAGCAAACTTAGTTAATGCTGTCCTGCCTTTCCCTTCTCACAGTTAGGACTTAAGGATGGTACTGGGCTTTTTAGGGTAATGGGTGAGATTTCTGGGGCTTTGGGCTGAGCCATACAATTCTTGTGTGTCCAGACTCCCTCCCTTGACATAATTTTTCCATGCTCTGGTCAAGGAAGGGGTGGATCAATGCTGCATGTGTGGATCACTGCTGCACATGACCAAATTATAGCCAGTGTGGTGTAGTTGATAAGATTGTCCAACCAAGAAAGGTGGGCAGAAAATGCGACAGTGTGACCCCTTTGCACTCTAAAGGGGCACAGATGTGGGTGCATCCTATGTGGTGACTTCTCTTCTCAGGGCGTGCTTCACTGACACACATTTTGGGGAACTGTTGTGGGCTCTCCTTTTTTGGAGGTTTTCAATTTAGGCAGAACATGAGAGGGAGGGCAGGAAGGGTTTCATCAATGTTTAGTTCTTTTGGCTTTTTCTTACACCCCCAGGGAAATACCAATCGCCACTTTGGGGTCAGGAAGCAATTTTTCTCCAGACCAGTTTGCCTGGGGCTCTGGAGGTTTTTTTGTCATCTTCTGGGCGTGGAATAGGGGTCACTGGGGGTATGGGGGGGTGGAGGTATTTGTGAATTTCCTTCATTGTGCAGGGAGTTGGACGAGATGACCCTGGAGGTCACTTCCAACTCCATGATTCTATGATTCTATATACCTGTCAAAATGACCACTAGGCACACTCAAAAAATTTAATTTCGACCAAATTTGGGGATCAAATTGTTATCGCTGAATTTACAAAGAAGATTTACGCTTAAGGCTGTGGATAACAAAGCCGTACCACTGAAGGAAAGAAAACCTAACAATTTTTTAGCAGCTTAGATAGCTGTTGGCCTCTTTGATTTTAAAAGGTAAGCCCCTTCTCACATGGATTGTACTAGAGATAGCGTTTTCTGCTTTCCACATATAA
Source organism: Gekko japonicus (assembly GCF_001447785.1). Lineage (NCBI taxonomy): Eukaryota > Metazoa > Chordata > Lepidosauria > Squamata > Gekkonidae > Gekko > Gekko japonicus. The sequence continues at coordinate 358,707 of NW_015170303.1, read as the reverse complement.
AGGGAGCTTTCTAAAAGGCGAGGGACGTGTAACCAATACGAGCCTATCTGCTTATAAGAAGGGGGTCTCTGTGTGAGGAGAGGAGGCTATTTGGACAGAAGCCTGTCTATTCTGTGAGAGCAGGCTGGGTGAGGAGAGGGATAAACGGAGCAGCAGGCTTAAAAGGGAATCTATTACACAAACTGAAAAGAAGAGCTGAAAATATTTCAGCTGCGACTTCAAAAAAAGGGGAGAGGACACGCCGTGATGAATGGGTCTGAAACAAGGCATTAAGTCAGGAAAAGTTCTGAAAGAGACGTCCACCCATAGAATGTTTCCTTTCCAGGCAGCGGAATGAGTCGCTTTCACAAGAGGGCTGGGATAACAAGGCAATTCAGTGCTTAAAGCGTCAGACTGAGGAAACCTGTGTTCGAATCCTACCTCAGCCATGAAGTGAACCTGTGTGGTGTGGTGGTTAGAGTGCTGGATTAGGATCTGGGAGACCCAGGTTTGAATCCTACTCTGCCATGGAAGCTGGTTGGGTGACCCTGGGCCAGTCACTCTCTCCTAGCCGAACCTACCTCACTGGGTGACTGTGAGGATAAAATGAAAGAAGTACACCTCTGTGAGCTCCGTGGAAGGAGAAGAAGAGGAGATTGGATTTATACCCTGCCTTTCACTACCCAAAGGAGTCTCAGAGCGGCTTACAAACTCCTTTCCCTTCCCCTCCCCACAACAGATACCCTGTGAGCAATGCTCCCTCTAAACTGTGGGGTCTTGTGAGCAGAAATTCTACTTTGTGAGCTACTGGGATTAAAGGTGTGAGCAAACAATTTGGCTGCTGCATGAATTAGTTTGCTCTGGGGCCATCCTTCCTGAGCAAAGACAAAAATGTGTGAGCTGGAGGCTAAAAAACTGTGAGCTAGCTCACACTAACTCAGCTTAGAGGGAACACTGCCTGTGAGGTAGGTGGAGCCGAGAGAGCTCTGACAGAAACTGCTCTTTTTCAAGAACAGCTGTGCCAGAACTATGGCTTGCCCAAGGTCATCCAGCGGCTGCGAGTGGAGGAGTGGGGTATCAAACCCAGTTCTCCCAGATTAGAGTCCGCGCACTTAACCACGACACCAAACTGGACAGAATACAAATGTACTGAATAAACAAATAATGACCTTGGCAGAGTAGCTCTCACTCAGCCTAGCCTATCTCACAGGATTCTTGTAAAAATGGAGAAAGGCAGGCTAAAAATATAAGTGATAAACAGCATCAAAGAAAGTATGATGATTCAAGGCACATCTAATCTGCAGACTGACACAGTCAATTCTTCTTCAGTTTTAACTCCCAGAGCTCTCAGGCCCCACATGGAGACTGGAAACTCGAGGGGTACCCTAAAGATTTTGTAATTTTACGTACCTTTGTCAAACTACAATCCCTAGGGTTCTTTTGGGGCGGTCATTACTATGCAGCTAACACAAAAGCAGAGTAAAGGAGAGAGAAAAGTTATAGTCAACCATAAAGGTGTAAAGGAACGCTGTTACCTTCCCACCGAAGTGGTCCCTATTTATCTACTTGCAATTTCTTGCTTTCGAACTGCTAGGTTGGCAGGAGCTGGAACTAGAGACGGGAGCTCACCCCGTCTTGCGGCACCCGGGTCTTGAACTGCTGAACTACTGACCTTCCACAGCCTGCAGTTCTAAATCTAAAACAAAATCCCAGATCCATGCAGAGCCTCATATTAGGCCAGCCAAGAAGACAGGGCAACCTAAGTCAGTAGTAGAAGTCAGGTTCATTACAAAATGGCATAAAAGTAATCCAATGAATAAATGCTTTGCTTGCAAAAGCATCTCCCCCCCCCCATCCCCGTGATCTGTGTCTTGGCATCTCCCACCTTGTGGGTACCAGGCACTGGGGAAAGCCTTCACTGCCAAGCCAAAACAGACAACACTGGGCCAGGCTGACCAGAGGTCTGACTCGGTATAAAACGTCTCCATAGATGTGCTCCAGAGCGAAAGGAAACGGGTGCCCTCTCCATTTACAGGGACTCTTAGCATACACACCCATTACTGCACGAAGCCCCTATAAAAGTCACAAATGCTAGCCAATAAAGTCACCACTTTTTTTTTTATGGGCCGGATGGCTGTCCTAGGCTTTGGGGATTTCGAATGGAAGATTTATGGCTTCCTCCCCAGCCGCAGCCATTAGAATTTCACTGCTTCGACTGGAGAGCAGCAGTCCCAAAGTGTGAAGCTGGCCTACTGACAGAGGCAGACACAGCTGCTTATGGTGTGTGTGGGGGGGCTACCCTGTGTCCTCCCCCTCCCCCCCCCTGAAAAAGGCCAAGTGGCATAGATCAGTGTTTCCCAATGTATGGGTCGGGACCCAAAAGTGGGTCACAAAGCCTCTGGAAGTGGGTCGTTAATGCCTACCCCTGGCCTTTCCACTGCTCTTTTATTTATTTATACATTCAATATATACAGCTGCGGTGGCTCAAGTGGTTAAGACGCTGAACTGCAGGCTGTGGAAGGTCAGTAGTTCAGCAGTTCGAGACCCCCGAGTGTGCCGCATGACGGAGTGAGCTCCCGTCTCTAGTTCCAGCTCCTGCCAACCTAGCAGTTCGAAAGCAAGACATTGCGAGTAGATAAATAGGTACCACTTCGGTGGGAAGGTAACAGCGTTCCGTGCGCCTTGGCGTTTAGTCATGCCGGCCACATGACCACGGAAACGTCTTCGGACAGCGCTGGCTCTTCGGCTTGGAAACGGAGATAAGCTTGGAAACGGAGATAAGCTTTCGAGCAAGGGAACCTTTACCTTTTACATTCGATTTCTAGCCTGCCCTTCCGTGCACTGCAGGACTCAGGGCGGGTTTCACCTTAATAAATAGTTAAAAACGTGACTTTACAATATTAAAACAGACATTTAATCGATATTGGCGCTTAATAAAAACCAATGCATGACAGGTGGTAATAATCAGGAGGGGCAAATGGGAGGGAACGGAAACCACAGAGACAGCGGTTGGTGCTCCTCAGACCGTCACTGTCTCACACATATCTTACAGGCACTGTGGAATTGTTTCAGATCCCGCAGGGCCTGGGTCTCACTAGACAAGAGAGTTCTACCAGGCTGGGGCCAGGTCCGAAAAGGCCTTGTCCCTGGTTGAGGATAGCCGGATAGTTTTCAGGCCGGGGATCACTAGCCTGTTGTCACTGGCTGAGTGTAATGCTCTCTGAGGGACATACCAGGAGAGCCGGCCCCATAGATACGCTGGTCCTAGACCGTTTAGGGCTTTGAAGTCAGCACCAGAACCTTAACACTGATCCAGAAACAAAGATCTGACCCTGGAAACAGTATCTTCCATGTCATATATTAGTTGGTATTTTTTCACTGCATACACATGTTGATCAAGTAAAACATGTCCTGATGGTTACCAGAGTGAGCTTCCTAGAAGCTTAGGGGGAGTAATGGAAAAGGAGAGGGTGGTCAAAGGCTGGAATGTAACCGCTGTATGCAAAGGCTGTGTAGGTCAGAATGCCACCTGCTTGGGGTTCCTCCCTGCGGCATTTATTGGTCTCTCAAAAACACCTGGTTAGCCACTGTAGGAAATGGAATGCTGAAATAGATGGGTGCAAAGGTCATAGTTTGCTTAGGATGTCAAAAAACCCAGAGCCAGCCTTGGATGGGTCACCATCCAAGTAAATTTGGACTTGTGGGTTACCATACCAAAAAGACTGGGAATAGCTGGCACCAATTGTTTCCAAGACACAGGACAAAATGGATATCCAGTGTGACCCTAGCAAAGTTTATTCCAGCATGAGCTTATTGCAGTCAGAGCTCTGTTTCTCAGATGCAGTGGAAAGAAAAGAAAATCATTTCCATCAAGGCACATGCACATTTATTTCAGTGCTGCAGTTTCAAACACACCGTTCTTGTAGATTTTGAGCTTAGAAAGAAAGGACCCTCAGCCATGGCCTTGCAAGGATGGGGTTTTGTTCTCAGTATGGAGAGCAGTGAGATGGGGGGGGGAGATTTCAGGAAGTTTTTAAAACTTCGTTTTTTGTTTCATATATTTTCTGTTTTATATATATATGCTGCTTGGCTAAAGCAGAGCAGATTTAACAAACCAGACCACCACCTATAATCACTGGGTTCCTAAATGACAAAGGAAGAAAAAACAAATGCTACCACTTCCCAGAAAACAAAAGCAACATCTGAAACAGCAGATGAAACTATTCTGGGAAGACTTTTGACCAAATGTGTAAAGCTTAAGCTTCAAATGTGCACTTGCAGTAGAGTAAGGTGATAAAATGGAATGTGCTGCTTCAACTGGGGGTGGTTTTTTTGAATGCACCTCAATGCCAAGCAAACCAACAAATCTCTCTGTGCATGCAGAAAACTAACACCGTATGTGGGAACAAACCCCCCAGCCCAGCCTTACTTCGTTGGTTTCCACTTGCTGGTGTTGCTTTTAATTATTTTTAAATATTATTTCTTCAATAATTTTAAAATTTGTTTATTTACTTCATTTATATATCACTCTTCTTGTCAATGGGGACCCAAAATAGCTTTTAGCATTCTCCCTTTCTCCGTTTTATCCTCACAGCAGCCCTGTGAGGTAGGTTAGGCCCAAGGTCACCCAGTGAGCTTCCATGGCAGTGGCCGGGGGGGGGGGAGCCTAGTCTAACACGCTAAGCACTACAGTCACTGGTTCTCCTGTACAGTGAAATCCATTTAATTTAGGTCAGTAAATACAGGCTGGTTGCTGCTAGTCTATATGCCTGCCTTCAGCCATTGGCTGAGCTGCTGTGATGTCACAGAAAGCATGTGCCCTAGCTGTTTCGCCAGTTTTCGTTCTGCCTACCATCCAGTAGTTATAGATAAGCTTAGGGTACACAGGCCTATGTTATTAGCAACACTGAATAAAGTACACTGGGCTTATAAAGTTGAAAGCTCTCTCCTGACCACAATGAAACAGCATGGCTACTACAATGGAAAAATGGAAGTCATAGATGAAGAAAGAGCAGGGACCATCAGGAGAAGGAAACGACGGCCCTAGGAAACGATGACCAGACAAGACAGTGTGGTTACAAAAAGCTTTCCTCACCAAAGGAGAGGACTAGAAATAAACACAGAACAGTAATTCTCAGAAGTCTGAAAAATCCATTGAATTCTGCCCAGGAAGCTAAATTCAATAATGACCGCTGAGCACATCTTGCCCACTGAAATTTTAAAAGGGAAATGATGTTGCCCCAAAAGATTTTCAGAGTGAAAGACTATTTTTTCAAAAGTTGCTCAGATCGGCAGAAAGAAACACAGAGAGAGGGGCGAGATTTAACAAAACCCTCCAGAGTGCCGGAAATGACTGGCCCTCACAAAACAGGGGGAAAGAAAAGAAAGAAAAACGACAGGAACACATAACACAGACTACCCTCTGTGGTTTCAAATCAAAAAGAAACAAAAAAAGAAAACCCACCAGGGAGTTAAGAAGGCATCTGGGGCTAAAGTATCTACATTTAACTTCATCCTTTCCCCGCCACACACAGATAATGACAGGGGCTCGGGATTGTTGGGGGGTTTTTTTTGTCCTCACAGGAAGTCTCATGCACATGTACAAGGACTTACAGTCTCCTAAAAAAAGCCCAAAGTTAATAACAAATAAAATATGTACATGATTATTTATCAATATATCTAATTCTCAACATAGCTACATCTATGGATACTTAATTCTGGAGGCTGGAGCCATGGGCAGACAAGACAGATCTTTCTACAAACATGAGAAAAGCCCTGTATTTGCAGAAAAATCTGGAATCTTAAAAAAAAAAAAGCAATGGGAATTAATCCCCCTAATAATAAAAGCAGTGCCTGTAGCTTTAAGAACAAATGCTCTCAGTGGCCATTGTTAGGCAACCACAACAGTATTGCCAGCCTTCAAGCCTTGGTTTCTCTGTCAATAAAAAGCTGGGGGGAGGGAACAGTATCCTTTCTGGGGCTGTCCTGGCCCTTGAGTGAGGACTTACCAAGGTCAGGCCCAACAGCAACCACCGGACAACTAGCTACCATGTGACTTGCATGACTCACCCAGGCCTGGCTGTTTGCTACTGTTCAACAGCAGCCACCCCACAGAAGCCAATGTAGTGAAGTGGTTACAGTTTCAGAGTTGGATCTCACCATGGTTCCTCACTGGATTACCTTGGACCAGCCACACACTCTCAGCCTGATCTATGTCACAGATTGTGAAGCTAAAATGGAGAAAAGAAGACTGATGTAAGCAGCTTTGGTTCCACTTTATACAGAAAGGCAGGGTATAGAAGCAATTAAACAAGAAATAAAGCTGACGATGGCAGGCAGATAAAAGGTAGGTTGGTGGATGGGAAGGAGAGAAGGAAGCAGGAAAAGGAGAGGATACTGGGGCTGCCAGGAGGAGAAAAAAATGCAAACAGTGTAGAGAGCCGGATACAGGAGAAAGCAAGGTACCTTCTCAACTGCAAATCCTTGCCAGACCCACACAATTTCCCCAGGGAGAGGGTGTTTCTATAAGCACCAAAAGACAGACCCAAAGGTCTATGAGTGGAAGGACATGAGCTCAAGGCTCTCCAATGCCCTGTGGTGCTTTCAGCCTAAAGGTTGAGACCACGTGCAAACCAGAATCACCCTCCCATCGTAATCCTTGGAGACAATACACCAGCGACCCAGGAGAACGTCTAACTATCATGCCTTGAGTGTGAAGCATTACACTGGCATCTGCCCCAAAGAGTGTTCGTAGATTCAGAAAGTGCACATCTTTTCCCCTGTGAAACACAATGCTTCATGTAAACCAATGGCTTTCCAGCTATTTGCCTTCAAGGAACACTTTCCATATAACAACAACAACAGCAGCAGCAACAACAACAACAACAACAACAACAATCTTTCAATTTATTGATCGCTCAATCCTGGTTTTTAAGATAGGGAATTCCTCAGCATATACCAGGAGTCCCTGTGCAGTGCAGAGGATTATGGGGCACTGCTGAACACTCAATTCACTGGAGGGGGGAGGGGAACTGTTGGGCTGTCCTGACATGGATGGGCCAGGCTAGCCTGAAGCTAAGCAGGATCAGCCCTGGTTAGTGCTTGGATGAGAGACTACTGGAGAAGTCCAGGGTTGATACACAGAGGCAGGCAATGGTAAACTGCCTCTGTTCGTCCCTTGCTTCGAAAGCCCTACAGTGGCCCCAGTCACACGGCAAAGTTGCCGCGGGAGAGGCACGGGAGTCCCGCGGATTTTCCGGGCACGATCTCACCCCAACATCTGGAAAGCGCAGTGCTCCCGTGGCGAACCTGTGGCTCCCCGCCGAAGGTGCGGAGTTAAAAACTAGTACCTACGAGGTACTAGTTTCCTGAAACCGCGGGCCAAGGGCGGGCATCTGATCCCGTTCCCGGTGGACTTACGTGGCATCCGGCGCCTGCCACTGTTCATCCCCACAGGTTGCGCAACAGCGTCCAACAGCGCATGCGCACAAAGAGCGATTGCTAGTGTGATCACGGGCGCGGCTTCTGTGCCGCGCTGCAGGATACCCGTCTGATCTGCATTTCCCCTGAACCACGGGACCTTGATAGGGACGTGTGCTCGGGCAGCCATGCGTTAGTTTCCTCCGGGGCAATTAGCCACGCCCCCCACAATATCCGGCCCGTGTGACCAGGGCCAGTATCGCTGTAAGTCAGCTGCAGCTGCACAGCACTTTCTACGACCAATGCTGTGCTTCATCCACATGATAAGGCCCACCTGACCCTATCCTCCAGCTGCACATGCCAGGTAAAGGGCAGAAGAGGAGGACAGACCAGCATTTCAAGAAGCATTCTCTGCCATAACTGATCTTCTCATTGAGAAACCCAATGAGCTTCCAATGAACCCTCAAGCTCAGCAGAACACAGATGAAAACTGCTGTTAGTGATGACAGCCAGCCTATCAATTGAATTGCTTGGGCAAAATGTCCAGAATTCAAACGGACTCCTGGACTGGAATTCCGCAATGCATTTGGCTTCAATCTTTCATGGCTCTTGTCTGCACCTCAGCCTGATCGGGCAAGGCAGCTCTCGTATCACTTTTCAGAGCAGTCACGTACCACTTCCCTGACAGTAAAACATGTCAAGCCAAAACATGTACAGGCATTCGGCAGGTTAAGTCGTTAATTACACAGGCCATTCCTGCTTTTTTTTCTGCTCTTGAATTTATTGTTAGGTTCGCTTAGTTGTAAACTGTTGAATCTACATCCAAGAAACCACAGTTTGTGAGTAAATCCTAACGCGTTGCAATTCATAGTGCAACCTGTGTGCTGAAATAACAGGGTCTTTTTTACAGGAAATGATCAGACAGCAGGGGGGGAACACTTATGGACAGCTAGTGGTTAATTATGACACCACCCCCACCCCCGACACACAAGAGGTACCATTACTGGAAACCATTATAGCAGTGGTTCCCAACCTTGTCAAATCTGTAGTTTTTACCATTTTCAGAAAGAACTGTCGCCACAAAATGGCTGCCACGGGTGGTGGGACTAATGACAAAATGTTAAGAGACATTCCAGAGAATATTGGGAAGCCCCTTCACTAAAATGGATGCAGCTAGTTATGGAGGCATGCTCTCTGCGGACACAAAGATGACGCCTTCTGGACTCCTGGATCCAAGAAGCCAGAGGAAAGCTAGAGCTTTCCCATTCCTAAACGAAAGGGAGGGCTTGCTCCTCGTGTGGCTGCCAGGGACCTAGAAGCAGAAGAAAACCTGTGTCCGTGGCCTAGCTGGCAATGCAAAGATTTGATGCACCTGCTCTGAAAGGCACCTTGACCCCTGGGCACTGCATCAGGCTTCTCTGCATTGGCTGTGGTTGCTCGAAGGCACTTCAGTTGAATGGCTTGTAGGTGCCCCCCTAACAAACGAAAGGTGGAGGCAAAACTCAGCCGTGGCCCCATGTACACCACAGAGTCATGGCACCACATGGCACCCTAACCCTAACCCTTGGTTACCAAGGCACGCAGACCCAAAACTGCCCTTTCTCTATCTTGCAAGACTGCAATTTCTAGAGCTGCCAACTGATTAAAAGAATTGTCATCCAACAAAAGGCTGGGAAAGCAGTAACAGATGATTAAGTCATTATAAACTCGTCTGCAAGCGAAACACCTTATCAAAATAGTGAAGTAGGAGTCCAATTACTTATGATTTTATAAACTTAAATAGTGCCTCACTGTAGCAGACCAAAATCCATCTGGTCCAGTGCTCAGTTTAGCCGCATGCCTGAGCAGAGAGCAGGGTACGAAGGGTGTGTGTGTGACTCAGTGGTACAGCATCGGCTTTGCATGCAGAAGGTCCCAGGTTCAGCCCTGGCATCTCCAGCTAAAAAGATCAGGTAGCAGATGGTGTGAAACACCTCTGGCTGAGACCCTGGAGAGCCACTGCCAGTCTGAGTAGGCAGTACTACGCTTGAAAGACCAAGGGTCTGATAGTATAAGGCTGCTTCATGTGTTCATGAGACTGGGACGGCCTTCCCCTCAGAAATATACTGCTTCTGTACATGGAGGTTCTGGCAAACAAAAGCCATACTCTTTGAGATATGGCTCAATATATATATATTATAAATATATTATATATTATAAAATATATTATATATTATAAAATATATAAAATATATATATTTTACAAAACTGTTTCCATTTCCCACCACTGCAACAGAATAAAAATTAGTGAAGTCCATGATGCCAATCAGACAGTCACCATTTAAATTATATAAATCCGCATTTGGTTAACCTAGCCCTAAAAATTCCACTTTGCCCAAAGCTGAGGGAATATATTAGCATCTCCAGCTAAAAAGATCAGGTAGCAGATGGTGTGAAACACCTCTGGCTGAGACCCTGGAGAGCCACTGCCAGTCTGAGTAGGCAGTACTACGCTTGAAAGACCAAGGGTCTGATAGTATAAGGCTGCTTCATGTGTTCATGAGACTGGGACGGCCTTCCCCTCAGAAATATACTGCTTCTGTACATGGAGGTTCTGGCAAACAAAAGCCATACTCTTTGAGATATGGCTAAATATATATATATTATAAATATATTATATATTATAAAATATATTATATATTATAAAATATATAAAATATATATATTTTACAAAACTGTTTCCATTTCCCACCACTGCAACAGAATAAAAATTAGTGAAGTCCATGATGCCAATCAGACAGTCACCATTTAAATTATATAAATCCGCATTTGGTTAACCTAGCCCTAAAAATTCCACTTTGCCCAAAGCTGAGGGAATATATTACAGTTCCAGGTGGTCAGCCGTGCTGGTCTGAAGCAGTAAAACAAATTCAGAGTCCCAGGGCACCTTTAAGACCAACAAAGGTTCATTACAATTTTTCATCTCTTGAAATGTCATTTATCAGAACTTGCATGTGTATCTGTGCTCGCGCACACACACACACGTTATTTTTATTTTAAAATCTTTATACTCCAAGGCTTTTCAAAGCTATTCTTTCAATAGCAAGAACAGACAATATCTGCATTACGGTTCTTTTTAAAAGCAATTTGATTCTTCAGAGATTGCACACCAATCCATTCTGCATCCTGCCAACACGAGAAGAGAGAGTTTAAAAGGCAGCCCCCACCCCCACCCCGTCACGTTTCCCCCTATTAAAAGAGAACAGTTGTCGAGTAGAGCAATCATTCATTCAGAATTCAGCCCGAGAGTTTGCTCCAGCTTAAGGGGGTAGCGGCCAGGAGTTCTGCACAGTAACAGATCTGTTACTCGTAGGCATCTCTCTCTCTCTCTTTCTCTCTCTCTAGGCCGTCTCGACTGGCTGGCATGACTTTGCGTTGGCCAGAGAGGGGACTTTACAGCCGCTGCAAACAAAGGCGCTTTTGTGTCGTGTTTCCTAGAAATCAGTTAGCTAGGAATCGCCTAGCGAGCAGTATCCACTTACGGCTACGAGGCTCAAGTTCTCTGCATTAGATCCGTGACGTTCCACCCGTCTCCATTCTGTCTGTTAAGATGTATGCTGCTTCTTCATGGCGGGGAGAGGGGGTTGAGCCAATTTGCTGTTTTGGAAGAACCCCTTACTTATTTATTACTGCCTCCAGGCAAAACTGATTACTTGAAGTAGCTCAAAAGGATCACAGCCAAGATTACAGACTCCCTCTCCTCTATCTTCCAGGGCGATTTTCTCTCTCCCACCTCAGCCTCCGCTAAGTGTTATACTGGCATGGAAAGTAACCATCGCTCTGGCTATCTGGGGCTCTTGTCTCAGGGGAATCCAACACCTGGATTTAAAATAAACTTAGTTTTCCAGCGCAGTCTCCACAGAAGCCATCATTAACTTTGACTCCAGTTATTCTCTGTGCCATTGTGAATGTCGATAACGCTGCAGAAATAGCAATGGCAACAACAATGAATATTTATTTCCTGAAAACAATAAAAAAACCCTGTACAACAGATAAAATGAAACTGGCCTGCAGGTTTACGATCTACACAATAAGATTAATCCAATTTTAACAATGGGGAATAGGAGCTAGAAGTGAATTTTGCCCACCATCCCACAGTTGACAAGGGTTTTGAAGCCACACTGGCAGCGTTCACATGAGTGAGATAATGCTATTTGCTCCGCAGGAATGTTGACCCGTGTTTGTGCAATCACACGGTCCCTGGGAGCTGTGGGGGCGGCCTGCCACTGTGTGATCACACGCAACCGTGGATGAGTCGGGGTTTTTTTGGCCGCATATTCCCGGTGCACTTCAACGAGGGATCGATGTTTCGCATCTCTGCACCGAGTGCTCTCTATGCAGTGTGCAATGATGTGCATACTGAAAGGGGGGGGGACAACGCCATGGAGTTGGGATGACCCGATCAGACCATCCCAACACCATGGAAGTGCGCTGGCGCGATCACACTGGGGAAGGACCGTTCCTGGCCTGTAGCAAACCCGTTTGCTACTGGGTTTTCCCCGGTGTATTTTTACTCCGCTTCTGCAGCGGAGCAAAACAGGTTGCCGATGGGAGCAGGACGCTTGGCAGATGTTGGCATCCGTTAAAATCTGCCTGGCATTTGCACCTATGGCGTGGCTAATTCTGCATGTGACCGTGCCCATTAAATATAAAGAGGTCTCTTACCTGGACCACAGTGACCTTGAGCTAATACATTGGGGGGGGGGGACATGGAAGAAAAGGATATTCTCCTTGCATTGGGATTTCATAATACACTATCCCTTTAGTAACCAAGTTGTCAAACGGCTTCATTCATGCATCTAAATTCTGCTGTGCTTGTGGTAATCTTTTTTTGATTGGGCATGCCAGTGTGATGGCATGGGATATTCACCTGCTAAGGAAACAAAGGAGTTTGTGGTCCAGCTTCTGTGAGGGAACTGGCCAATAAGGACCGTAGCAAAACTGGAAAGTGAGCTTGGGCTGTGCATTATTACTGGCAGGAAGGAAAAGGGCAGGTGAGAAAGATGCTTGGAAGGTTTGAAAGATCTGGACCAGGAAGTCAAAAGAGAAAAAGCTTGCTGGCACAGAGTACAAAGGAACTCTGCCAGTGAGGCTTGTACCATCATTGTTGATTGTGTCCCAACAGCCCAAAGGTGGCAGGGCCCAAATTCCCACACTGGTCTGTATTTACCAGCCGGTTCTTAAGCTGCAAGCATCTAACTCAGGGGTCCCCTTTTTTAGCCTGTAGGCACCTTTGGAATTCTGACACAGAGTGGCGGGCACAATTACAAAATGGCTGCCTCAGGAGGGAGAGTCGACGACACAAATGGCTGTGGCAAGAGAGAGACGTCCACGTGCAAGAGAGAAGAGGGGGTAATTTAAATATATATATATATCTCCCTTATATATAATTGAGTAAGACGCAGCGTAAGACTGAGCGGAGACAAAATGCGCTCCATCAGCCATTGGTTGGCCAGCTGCCGCTCAAGGCTGCTGCCATGCCATTGGCTGGGAGGCGGGAGCTGAACGCTGCATGCGAATGGCACGGCGGCAGTGCGCCCCTCACCAAGGCCCGATTTCCCTCCCCCCCCCCCCCCCCACCCCCAGTGGTGGACCTGTGCCCAAGACCCCCTTTTTTGGGTCTCCTGTAGTGTGCATAATCAGGATCCGGGAACTTTTTCCTTCCTCTCCCCCCCCCCCCCCCCCGTGGTGGTTTCCTTCTTCCACCCACCCACCCAACCTTTCTAGGCGCCTGTTGTCTCCGTCCACAACAAGCTTTGCTCCCTAGTATATATATATTAGGAAAGAGGAATGAGAGAGAATAAGACAAATACTGGTGGCAGCTGCTGTTGAAACATTATTTTAATCTGCATAGCCAACAAGCTCTCCATTCAAGGTATGAGCTTTTGTGTGCATGCACACTTCCTCAGATACACTGAAATGGAAGCTAACCGTTCGTATATATAGGCAGATGCCTCTACATAGGTGAACAAGCTCATACTCTGAATAAACTTTTGTTGATTTTGAAGGAGCCACAGGACTCAAAATTTGTTCTGCTGCTTCAGACTAACATGGCTGCCCCCCTGGTACCTGAAATGGTACGTAGTAGAATAGGGTCTACTGAACATACAATTGAAAGACTTCTCCATGAAAATTTGGGCAAGGTTGTCATCTTGTTCCAACCTTCAAGCTGAAGGAAAGACCAGGCCCGCATCCCTGATTCTCAAGTTCCACACTTTTGAACATGGGTTTAGCTTTGCTTTACTATTTCAGAAATCTTTTGATTCAAAGTTTGCCGGTTGTTGTTGTTCTTTTTTTTTTTAAGAGGAAGACGGTAACAGTGGTTTTCAGACCACTCCATTTCTTGCCACCGTATCTCTTCTGGCAGCTTTGGATCTCCCACATGGTGCCAAGCCTTTAATGATGAACTTAAAGTGGGCCTTAATAAACAGCCCAAGGAACAGATGTGTGTCTGACTTTTTGCCCTGGCAGCCCAGCCGAGTTTGCGAGAGTCACATGTGTGTGTGTGGAGAGCAGCTCCAGGGCGCTTTGGCATTTTCTTTGCTATAAAAAGTTGAGGGCTTGAGCCGTGCAAAAGACTTTAATTATGCCGCCTGCCTGGCTGAAGTTCTAAATTAAAACCTCCTCATTAAAGCAGTTGACCTCTGCCCCGCTTCCACGACTGGAGCGCATGACTCAACACTGAGTTATAAACCGTTAGTCCTGTACTTGCCTTTCAGGTTCAGTACAGACCCGCACAAACAACACCGTACAATATTCGAAATCCCCAGAAATTTCTAGCCAGGAAAACTAGAATTCTCCACTAACTCAGCAGCAAACAAAACTACATTTAAATAAGTCCACTGACGAACCCGGAAGCTTATACTCTGGAAATCTGGTTGCTCATTAAGGCGCTACGGGACTCAAATCTTGATCCACTACCACAGACGAACATGGCTACCCGCCTCAAAAATAAGTACACTGAATCTCATTTCTGTGTGTGTATTTTGCCTGAGGGTGTACAACATTTGGATTGTTCGTTACACGAACAGTTTCTCTCTTGTTTTGGTGAACAAAGGATTGGAACTCTCAAAATATAGTGGGGTTTTTTTGGGGGGGGGGGAATCAGATGTAAGGGGCAAAACAACATGTTACAAGAAACATGGGACTGTTGCAGAAAACAAAAATCCCATGTGGAACCCTCCCCTGGTCCAGCAGAATGTGCAGTTGTGACAGTCAGGTGCTTTCTTAGCTCTGCACCCACCCTACCACACCTTCCAGTAGTAGTGGCCAAGCTGATTTTAGTTATAGTGCGGCTTGCGAGTGGTCAGTGAGGCAATGATAACAAACAACCGTGATGGGTTATGTGCTGCTATTACAGGGGCCGCGGTGGCTCAGAGGTTAAGATGGTGAGCTGCAGACCAGAAGGTCTGTAGCTCGGCAGTTCGAGACCCGAGTGTGCCGCGTGACGGAGTGAGCTCCCGTCTCTGGCCCCAGCTCTTGCCAACCTAGCAGTTCGAAAGCAAGAAATTGCAAATAGATAAATAGCTACCGCTCTGGTAGGAAGGTAACAGTGTTCCGTGCACCTCAGCGTTTAGTCATGCTGGCTGGCCACACGACCACGGACAACGCTGGCTCTTCGGCTTGGAAACGGAGATGAGCACCGCCCCCTAGAGTCGGATTTGACTGGCTTTCGAGCAAGGGGAACCTCTACCTTTATTACAGAGGAAGGCTGGGGAGGCAGAACAAGAAGCAGAGGGAATTTCTATTGCTTCCTCCCCCCTCCTCCTTCAGTGATTCACACCGGCACAACACAAAAAGCAAGTTTATTGTCTCTTCTCTAGAAGGGCTCGAGGCTTAATGGCTTAGTGGGTAAAGCCAGGACAGTATCAAGTTATGGGTTATTTACAGCAAAGAACAGCAGAACTCGGTTCTAAAAGCATTTCAGTTTCACACACCCACAGCTTTACTGAACTGACAGGCTGTTGCTGCCAGAGAGAGTGAGAGAATGATTTCACTTGGAAGCTTCTCACTAACACCAGCTGATACAGGGTTGGCTTGTCTCTTAGGATATTTCCCTCAGTCCCCTCATAAGTCCTTAATCTACTATTTCCTTAAGGTAAGACAGGATGCCTGCTCTGTTTCTGACTCTGTACTGGCCCTGTGTACCTATACTACAGATACCGGAGTTGTTCTCCTTCACTGGGCAAAGGATAACTACCTACGTATTCAGGTGGGCAGCCCTGTTGGTCTGAAGCAACAGAACAAAGTTTGAGTCCAGTGGCACCTTTAAGACCAACAAAGTTTAATTCTGGGTATAAGCTTTTGACTCCTGCCAACCTAGCAGTTCGAAAGCAAGACATTGCAAGTAGATAAATAGGTACCACTTCGGTGGGAAGGTAACAGCGTTCCGTGCGCCTTGGTGTTTAGTCATGCCGGCCACATGACCACGGAGACGTCTTCGGACAGCGCTGGCTCTTCGGCTTTGAAACGGAGATGAGCACCGGATTCAACTGGCTTTCGAGCAAGGGAAACCTTTACCTTTACCTTTAAAAAGCTTTTGAAGTGTGCATGCGCACAAAAGCTTATACCCAGAATTAAACTTTGTTGGTCTTAAAGGTGCCACTGGACTCAAACTTTGTTCTACCTACGTATTATCCTGATAGTTTCCACATTTCAAAGTGGCTTCCCCAAGCCCTCTCTGAGGCCGTGGCAGACCACCACCACCACCACCCAGTTCCACAGCTTCTCATTGGCTGATGCCGCTTAGTGTCTGCCTACTCCCCCTTGGAGGCAGGGATTTCCCGGAATGCCTACAAGGCAGAACTATCACAACTGTACAACTCATTTTATGGCTTGACTTTATCACATGATCCTTTCCCTTCCCCTAACCCCACAACTCTGACTTCCACCTGGCAGAGGCAAGGAAGCTGTTTGCATAATTACAGAAGGAAAGGGGACAGACTACAATGTGGGAATGTCACACAAGACTGTCATATTCAGCAGTGGCCCTGGGTAATGTACAATTGTATTCAGAGGCCACAAATTACCAAAACTTCCAACTGGGAAGGGGAGAGCAATATGAATGTGCGAAAGGGTCGTTGTTTATTTATTTACTTTCTTGATTTATAGCCCAACTTCTCCCCCACGGGGGACAATAAAGCAACTTACATCATTCTCCTCTTTTCCCCTTGATCCACACAACAACCCTGTGAGGGGAGTTAGGCTGGGAGTGCGTGGCTGACCCAAGGTCACCCGGTGAGCTTCCATTACAGAGTGGGGAATTTGAACCGGGGGTCCCCAGATGCTAGTCCAACATGCAACCACAACGCCACACTGTCTCTATAAGAACCAGTAAATCAGAGGCAGTCTACCATACAGGAATTTACTGAGCAGACCAGCGAGAGCATTCTTGGCCCGGAAACGTGAATTGACAAAAATGTGTTGTTCTGTGTTGACTTATGGAAGTTTTAGAGTACCAAGTTAACTTGTTTGGATTGGGGGGGGGGGGTTAAAAAAAATACAGGAACCTCTCTTGTGCTTTATCAGCTTGAAGAAAATCTTCTCCGTGGCAAAGCCAGTGCTTCTAGTGGTGTAAGAAACCAAAACAGATGTGCAACGAAGTAGCTACAAAAGAACCTTTGTACTGATCCCACAAGAATAAGGCTCTTTTTCAGAAAGATATGCCCTTTGGCTCTCTCTGAGATATGCCCTCGACAGCCCAAACAGAGCTGGCTGTGGCAGAGTTCTATTTATTTTTAACAGCACCTCTGGAATGTCTTCCTTTCCTGCACTCGAGGACTTCACCTCTCCTTGACGTTATTTTGGAACACTGACTCTTCGCATTCTGGGTATATTTCGAATGTGACAATATCTAGGTCCTGCTCAATAATGTGCACCCGGCCTTCATTTCTGCAAGGGATACGCTGCTTTTGCGCCTGTAGCTAAGAGTGCGTCCACTGGAAAATTCCTGGTAGTTACAAATGCAGTAGGTAGCCTTCAGCAAGTCACTATTACTCAAGCTTTGACACCCCATCTACTACACAGATAATACCTGCCTACTTTAGAGGATTGTTGCAGCAGCTGCGGATACATTCCGGCATTTTAGGGCATAATGTAAATCCCACATATGATTAAGTATGTGCTCTGTAGTGTATTCAGATGCTGCCCTGAATACATGAGGATGAATGTAGAATCATCCCATAGAGAAGCTATGCTAAGCTTCAGACGTCGGCTAGGATTCGCGCCGAAAGTATTGTGTCCAATCACATTTGAACTGTCTGTGGTTGGGAACACTTGTGATTGGGCAATTATGCGAACAACCTGATAGGTTGAGAATTGTATAGTAGGTGTGGCTACATTAGCCCGGAGTGTTTAAATACCGAACCGCTGCAATGAAAGTTGGTTCGGGCTATCAGAGAAGTTGTACCGTGTCAGAGAAGTTGATCGTCGAGCTGAAATAAACCTGAGTTTTGCTGAAATCACTCTCTGGCTATTTTGTTAAGCAAGGACTTAACATGCTCTGAAAGTCTATAAAGAGCTATATAACCTGCGAAGTATTAACTACCTGTACAAAAGCCAGTTACCAACATTGCTGTCACATTCCTGAAGGGAAAAAAGAACGAGAGCCGCAGAAAATTGGCAGTTCTGTAAATTCCAGATGGGCAGCCATGTCAGTCAGGAGAAATTGAGTAAACTGGAGAAAGGGGCACCTGGCGAAATCTATGCCAGCAGAAGCCTTTTTTTGGGTCAGAGCTCAATTCATCAGTCTCACGAAAGTTTCTGCTGGAATAAATTCTGGACTCCCACTTTCATTTTGCCGCTATAGACTCACACACAAAGAGATAAAGCTGCCTTCTACTGAATCAGACCCTTGGGACTCAGGGTTGCTAGACCCCTAGTCCAGGCAGGGGTTCCCCCAATTTTTGGGGCTTCAGTCTGCCACTGGACAGCTGGACAGCGGGGTAAGCCCTGCCCCCAAACAGCCTCCTTGTGTGGCAACGTCACCAATGCAGTGACATCACACGGAAGTGACGTCATCATGCCAGGGATGTTGCATGGCGACGCTCTAGCACTTTGAGCACCATAGAGTCAGTGGCGTCGCCCCTCCCACCCCCATTCCCAGAAAGCTGCCTCCTGCCCCCCACCAGCAGGGTAATTCGACCTGGCAACCCTGCCCTTGGTCCATCAAAGTCAGCATTATGTACTCTGACCGGCAGTGGCTTTCAAGGGTTTCAGGGAGAGGACTTTCAAATCACCTACTGCTTGGAGCTTTCATGCCAGGGACTGAATCAGGGACCTTGTGCATGCCAAACAGATGCTCTACCACTGAGCCACTGCCCCTCCCCAACATGGCTACTGTCATGATCTGGGCTGTGCCACCAGAGGCCTACTAGGCCCAGGGAACCTGGCTAGCAGTAGTTGAAGCTGGGCCTACAAACTCCCTGAGAGGTTTTGGAGCGAAAATTGACCAATAGGGAAGAAGAGGGCTGGGGAACAAAAGGGCTGGTGCCAGAGCAAAGGCTGTTCTTTCTTCCAGAGGGCAGAGCCAGAATGAAGGCTACTGCAGGGGAGAGACCCTCATCCTGAGGGCAGGGTGAGTAGTGTAAGGCCACTGCAGATAGTGAGCTAGGGACAGTATATATTTAGATGCGTTAGGGCATTTGATTTCTTTTCTTTTCACCCACTTACTGTTATTATTCTGCACTTTGTTGTTTGACCTCCTATAAAATAAACCTTTTCCTTGTTTCATTCTGCCTGGTCCTCACGCCTGTTATTCGGCCAAAAGGGAGGTCTGAAGGTCTTGGGAGGGTGCTCTGGGCCTTCTCAAGGGAACCTAAATCCAGAGTGGTGGCAGTGTTAGGTGACACCCCACCTGAGCTGTGACAGCTACCCACCTGGAATTAGCAGATTTTCTTTTTTATATACAATAATTTTTATTAAGTATATGAATAATAAACATACTGTGGATAACTGAACATATTGTGTGATTGTCAAGTTTAGGTGTACAAACATATTTGTGATCTTTGAACAAATAAAATACAGGTAATGTCAATTTGTGCAGAGTATTTTGCTAGACACACATATGAACCTTCTTAGGAGATATGGATCATAAAACCATGAATTAAACATATAGCTTTACAATAACATGGAGTAGTACAATCTTTCACTTCAACTGCGTGTCTATACTTGTGACTATGGAGAGTTTTTTGCCACAATTGTAATGCGTCAATTTCTTTGGGAGTGTCTTCGTATTGATTTAGATATTCTAATATAGGGAACCAAACAGTGATAAAAGAAGGAGGAGCAGGAATTTTATCAAAGTGTGCAAGGTTATCTGAGAGTCTTGCCATAATATATAAATCCCACAACTTTCTGTGACAATGTTTAATTTACAGTGTCATTGTCGTTTTCCAGTGGGAGGCAATGACCGTCTTGGCTGCAAAGAGCCCATCCCCTTTGCTTTGAGTACAGAATATTTTTTTTTAATTTGGTTCATCTCCAGTATTTCCAGCTTTTTACGTTCCTTTAAGAGTTGTGCATAGATACTGGCTTTCCCTGTTAGTTTATGATTAATTTCTAAAAGCTTGATATTGTTCTGAAGCTCTAAACTGGCTGTTTTTGTTTTTTTAGATACGAGGACGTGGAGATTAAGTGCCCTCGGATGACTGGTTTCATTGCATACCAAATTATGTTCAGGGGGGTCTCTTCCACCGAATTTTCTAAGAAAAAGTCTTTAATGTGTTGTTCTGGTTCTGACACCACTCTCTCATTCAACAAAAAAGAACTGTTTAACGTCCATATTGGTTTTGGATTTTGTTCACAGTTAATGTTCACATTGCAGTTTACCCAACAATGGTCTGACCACAATTGTGTTCCAATGTCAGCTGAATAGGCTTGGTTCACTAGGGATGAGTTGACTAAGATATAGTCAGTGCGAGTATAGGATTTATGATGTGTTGAGTAAAATGTATAATCCCTTTCTGTAGGGTGCAGATGTCTCCAGATGTCTACTAGGTTGTGGGAGGATAAAATGTCTGTTAGTTTCGTGGTTGTTGGTCCCCTTCTACCTATGTTGTGTTGGAAGGAGGATTTATCTTTTGAGTGATCCATGATAAAATTGAGATCACCTCCGATAATCAAGTCCCCCACTTTGAAGTTATCTAATAGTTTTAAGGTGTGGTCTAGGAATTCTAACTGTTCTGTGTTTGGGGCATATAGTGAGGCTAGCGTTACTGGCATATTGTTTAGGGTACCTTGTATAAAAATATATCTCCCATTTGGGTCTGCTAATGATTTCTGATGCACAAAATGTACATTTTTTGCTATTAGAACGGCTGTGCCCCGAGATTTTGAAGAACTTTTTTGCCATAAATTGATGCTGAATTTTTTTTGTTTTGAACAGAGGGGTTTTGTCATCTCTGATATGGGTCTCCTGTAGAAATAAAATGTCCGGATTCAGTTTAACAATTTGACTCTGGATTTGCTTGCGTTTAATGATGTTGTTCAGGCCTCACACGTTGATTACACACCTAAAAACAATCAGTCTTGTTGCTATAAGATTATATATATATATATATTTATTTCTGAATGGGTTGGCTGAGCACGCATTTTCCAAACCCCCCCCCGATTTTTAAATAAACATATTCAAGTATAAACTTAATTAACTGCAGCATATGAACATTCCTTCTGTATACTTTAATCTATTTTGTTAAATGCAAAACGCCCGAAGGACTTAAACATATTAACTTTTAACGAGGCTTGAAGCTAAGAGTGAGTATGGTACGTGTTAGGAAAATGGCGCCTGAGCATTTGTTTAGCATTGTAATACAAAATGGCGGAGCCTGCATATAACTAAAACTGATACTTAGGCATAACGCTGGAAAAGTTCAAATTTCTTTCTCTTGATTTTCTGGCGTTCCTGCAGGTGTTGGAGTGGACGATCGTATTTTCCTTTTCAAAGATTGTCTCGAGAGTTCCATCTGGGTGATCAGGTCGAGGGAGCTGAATATCTTGAATCCGTCATCCTTGTTGGAGATTCTGTAAGTTTTTCCGTGGTACGTGAATTGTAGGATCAGTGGAGTGGCCCAAACATACCAGATATCTTCTTCTGCTAGTCTCAATGTTAGCGGTTTGAGTTCTCTCCTTTTTAGAAGCGCCTCTTTAGGAAGGTCCGGATAGACTTCAATTTTCTTATTGCTGAGAGTGAGGTGGCCGTTCTGTCTGGCTTTAAAAAGTATTGCTTTGTGATAGCGAAGGTCTAAAAAGGTTAAAATGACGTCCCATGATGGTCTCGTTTTTAGCAAGAAAGTTGGACCCACTCTATATGCCTTTGTAATTATTGGGGATATATTTCCCGTTCGGGGTACCTCTTTTATCAGCCATCCGGATAGGATCTCCGCTAGGTCTTCTTGTTTTCCTATTTTTTCATCTAGTCCCGTCATCTTCAGGTTGTTTTGGCGGAGGGACATATCGGTTTTTATCGCTTTTTCTGCCAGGACGTCTTCCAATTGCTGTAACTGTTGGATTTTGTTTTGAGTGGCTGCACTAGCATTCATCGCGTTGGTGCCCAGTGTTTTTGTTTCTTTTATTTCTTTTTGCATGTCTTCCATCTGCGCGTAAAAGGGTTTAAAAAATGTCGACATGTTTTCTAGAATGGATCTCTCCAAGCTAGCTATTGTTTTGGATAATGTAGCATGCGTCACCGGAGCTTCAGGGTTAATTTGGTCTTCGCCTCCGGACGCCATATTGCTCCTGTTGATATGATTCAGGCCCGATTTTGTAGTCGAAGGTTGAAAGGCAATCGTTGTCTGGATTTTTTTCAATTTCGGTTTGCCAAGATGCCCAGAGTTATCTGTTTCAGTCTCCATAAAGTTAGATGCAGTTCTATGAGTCAGATCGCTGTTTTTGCTAAGAGGCTCGGAGGGTCAGTCGGAGCTGCGGGATTAGGCGGCCATGTTGGATCCCTGCCACCGGAAGCCCCCAATTAGCAGATTTTCTGATTCTCCCTGCCACCAGACTCCTGTTTTATTCAGCCAGCCTGTAATGTTCACCTTAAAGCAAAGAGCTGCACCACAGCTCTCCAGACTGATCACCCTCTTCTACCCTCAAACAATGTTCTTTTAGGGATAAGAACAATGAATAATAAATTCTGGACACAGCTGTTGTGATGGGGCATTTGTGTGAGTGTTTGTGTGTGCGTGCAGTCAAGTCATACATACATACATACATATTTGATTTATATACCGCCCATGACGCCCACTGGGTCTCAGAGCAGTTTACACTGAACTACTTTTTCTGTAGTTTTTTATTACCTGACTAGGGCCACAGTTTCTCAGGGGGTGGGGTTGCCTAGCAGTACCCATGCAGCGTCTCTCCTCCAGCGGCTTCTGGCGTCGCTCCCGGTGTCTCGGGCAGGCTGGCGACCATCCCAGGCAGGCTCTGATGTTCCTCTTCCGGCGCGCTCTGCTTCAGACTGCACTTTTCTCGCCGCCGCCGCAACACTCCTGGCACGGAACCAGGAGGTGGGTACCCCCTGCCACCTAGGGCAGGTACCCATTTGTCTACTTGTATTTTACTTTCGAGCCGCTGGGTTGGCGGGAGCTGGGACGGGAGCTCACTCCGGCCGCGGTGGGAATTCGAACAGCCATTATGGCTGTTCGCTACAGATGTTACTAGCAGGTGTTGTACTGCCTGCGCCACCTCATAAATGACTTATGGGACCCCGTAGGGTTTTTTCAAGGCAAGAGACATTCAGAGGTGGTTTCCCATTTCCTGCCTCCATGTCATGGCCCTAGTATTCCTTGGTGGTATCCCTTCCAAACACTAGCCAGGGCCAACCCTGCTTAGCTTTCCAGATAACAGGCTAGTCTGAGCAGTTATTGGAAAAAAACAAAAAAAAAACAAAACAGGAAGTCCTTCTTCACCCAAAGAGTGATTAACACATGGAATTCACTGCCACAGGAGGTGGTGGCAGCTACAAGCATGGACGGCTTCAAGAGGGAATTGGATAAACATAAGGAGCAGAGGTCCATCAGTGGCTATTAGCCACAAGGTATAGATAGGAACCTTCAGTCTGGGGCAAATGATGCACTGTATTCTTGGTGCTTGCGGGGGGGGGGAACAGTGGGAGGGCTTCTATCGTCCTGGCCCCACTGATGGATCTCCTGATGGCACCCGGTATTTTTGGCCACTGTGTGACACAGAGTGTTGCACTGGATGGGCCATTGGCCTGATCCAACATTGGCTTCTCTTATGTTCTTATCCAGGTCAGGGCCTAGACCACTCTTAATTGGGCCTGTTTGGTTGATAAAACACTGCCTGATTCTACAAGTATGGGATAAGACCTACACACTCCACCATGATTTCAAAAAGCCAACGGAATGCACAGGCAAGCCAAAACCTACCCCCCGCCGCCCCCTGTGCAGCATTTCACACATAAGATGGGGATGCAAACCTCCAAAGTATTTCTGTTTACTTCTAATAGGGTGGTTTATTTTCTTAAAAAACAAACAAACCAGGGACTTGTTTGCCACGCAATTAATCACAACCCAAACACTGCACAACTTCATTACTGCAGAGGTGCTGTTTGCAGGGCGGTGCTATTCCAAATCAGTCATATTCATTTTAAGTTCACGCACACGCACACACACACACACACACACACACACACACGTACGTGTTCTGGCAGGAAAACTTTCACTGCTATTCATGAGGAAGTCTTGAGCTTCCTTTCAGGAAGGCATACTGATACGACGGGTTTAGATGAACGACCACTATTCTTTCTGGTGGGTATGTACGCACGAAAGTTTTCATACCTTGAATAAAACTTTGTTTGTCTTAAATAAAACTTTGTCTTAAAGATGCCACTGGACTCAAACTTTGTTTGATCACTATTCTTAAAAGTTTTTTTTTGTTGTTTTTTAATGGGAGTGAACAACCATTTCCTGAATTCACATTCAGGGATTCTGCACCTGTTAAAATCAAAAGCAGCAGGATCAGGAATTGCCAAGTTTAAGTTTAGGTAGCAGTGGAGACTGGAAGACGCATATGCGGTTCAAGACTTAACTTTTGCAATCTACACCTTTAAAAAGTTGTAATCACCCTTTCAAAATTGCTTCTTCTGGGATTCAGCAACAGCTGGAATTGGCTGGCTTGGCATGGGAACTTAAAAATAAATAACTAGGATGGCTTAGGTCCCTTGAGGTAGCCTGGTCCACAGCAGCCTTCTTAGGCTGCAGGATTAGAATCTGCATGCACAAATGACGCTTTCTTGAGCAATGCCCTGAGTAGAGCTCCTGATACTCTGAAGGAGCAATTGCTTCTGGGCAACTAGATACTTCAACCATACCATGAAACCGTAGCTTATTTTAACCACAGTTAGTGTCCAAACCAGGATTCGGCATGCTGACAATCATTCATATCCTCATTCACACCGCCTCTGCTCTTCCTGCCTACCTCCTCCACAGAGATATAGGGCCAAGCCAGGCAAAGAAGTCACTATTTTTGTACATCACGCAACTGTGGCTAATGAACCAAACTTCAAGCCATGGTTGAAGATATTGGGTTAAAGGACCTAAACAAAGCACAGCTAGTGAAGCAGCCAGCATTTGGACAATCACACTGTGCAGCTTTTAAATTTACTTTACTGATGTATTTAAAACATTTATTAGCTGCCTTTCTGCTTTACAGAACACAAGAAAGCTTACAATACAAACAGAAGAACAAACTAAAAATACATTAAAAACCACAAATTAAATTCATAATTTACAATGGCCAGTAGACAAAAAAAAGCTAAACTATAATCAAAAGCCATCCTGAATAACACTTAGATTAACTAAACCATGACTTCATGTCAGTCTAAACCAAGCCATCTTCTCTACATTCTTTAGAAAAGAGACAGCATGGTGTAGGAGTTAGAGCGTCATCACAGTAGGATCTGGGAGATCCAGGGTCAAATCCGTGCTCTACAGTGGGAGTTCACTCACTGGCCTTGGGTCGGTCACACACTCCCGGCCTAAAGCAGGGGTGGCCAACCTGCAGCCCAGGAGCCACATGCGGCTCTTTCACACACATTGTGTGGCTCCCAGCAGGACGGCTGGGGAAGCGAAGGGGAGGCATGCTTCTTCTCCCTTCCTTCCTTCCGTCCATCTTCCCTCCCATTTGCTTTCTTTGTTTCTCTCTCTCTTTCTTTCTTTCCATCCCTTCCATTCTTTCTTTCCACCTCTCTCTCTATTTCTCTCTCTCTTAGACAAATAAATATCATTAGCAAACAAATATCACTGGACAAATAAATATCATTATCAATATCTGTTTTTACCCCTTTTGTTTTTATTTTGTGCAGTCTCGTTTACTGTGAATAAAAGACAAATCTGCATATTTTCCAATAAAAACGTGTGTGCGATATTTGTTCATGTCTTGCGGCTCTCAAACGTCTAATGTTTATTCTGTGTGGCTCTTACGTTGAGCACGTTTGGCCACCCCTGCCCTAAAGCTTCCTCACAGGGTTGTTGTTGTGAGGATAAAATGGTGAACGGAAGAATGAGGAGAGGCACATTACTGTTTCATACTGCGCTATGCAAAGAAAACACATGGAAGTATAACATTTGCTGTGGGGTTGGGAAACCACAATAAATGCATGTTTATGATCCAAAGAATCTTCAAGGCGTTTCGCTAAAGGCAAACTGATTTATACCTTCAGCAGACTCAAGCAACACCTTGGTCTGTACCACTTGAGGCTGTAGGTGGAGAGGACTGCACACCAGCCCCGTAGCTAGGGAATTCTTTAGGAGGAGGCCTCAGGGAGCCCGCCAGCTAATTAAATGAAAGTATAGTGCAGGTGGTAAATTGGAGCACTTTGGGGGCAGCCCGGGAGGGAGGGGGCCCAGAAGAAACACTAGGGGGCCGGGCCCCGTAGGCCCCATGTTAACTACGGGCCAGCTGCACACCTATCAAAAGGACTCCTTGCATGTCAGGAGGAAAGCAAGACTGTTCTCCTTGCCATGCTGGTTTTGTAGATGGAAGGCATATTTTTTAGAGTGAGGCAGCGGATTTGAAGATGCAGGTCCCCCACCCGCAGCCTTAGGTGATGTGGTCCAGGGGCGGAGGGAACCCTCCATTGATTCTGCTGGATTTACAAACTGGCTAGCAAAGCACCTCTGACCTATTTTGGAGGCAATTTAAGAAACTACATCCTGACCTACTAAAATATTTAAACAGTTTAAAAATAGCTATTTGCCAAGGACTTCTGGAAGAAAAAGGACTTTTCCCCCAGTACCACCAAATAAGAGAAGATCTAACAGAAGGCAGAACGGCAAAGCTCAGTCGCGAAGGGAAAGCTGATGCCTGCCTCATTGTTTTAAAACCACACATCAGACATTTGACAACAAGATTTATTCAAAAAGGTCAACGCTGATGGACCAAACATAGGCAGCGGAGGCAGGATCTCACCACTTAACAACACCAAAACAAGCCCATTCTAAACTTCCCCCAAAGCTCTAACAATATTAGCAGTGTTCCAAATTGGTACTCTGTTGCCTGGGCCGGCCCTGGAGGCAAGAACTTAAAGGTCACCCTGTCCCAAGAAGGAAAAGAAGATAATCCTTAGCCTTTTAGACAATCAGGATTCCCAGCCAGTTTTTAAGACGACTCCCGCTGGCTGCCAGGAAAGTTCACACCATGGGGGGGTTTAGATAAGCTTGTACCCAGAAGAAATTACTGCTAACATGCCAGGAGCCCCTTCAAGGCTCAGTGAAGGGTAAAAAGGTACCACAAAAAGCAGCAGCGCTCCAAGATTTATTTTCCTAAGTCAGTTCAGTTCAGCTCCTTTACTGGCACAGACTGAAAGCATAACAAGAGCCACAACTTTAATATACAAAAGACAATCATCGCATCACAGCTTTAACAATAATGTTCCAAAGTCATAAGGGTTCAAATAAAGTAAAGCTAAAGGTTTCCCTTGCTCGAAAGCCAGTCGAGTCCGACTCTAGGGTTGCGGTGCTCATCTCCGTTTCAAAGCTGAAGAGCCAGCGCTGTCCGAAGACGTTTCCGTGGTCATGTGGCCGGCATGACTCAACACCAAGAACGTGTACAAATCCATATATTACTACTTCGTAGCTAAAAAAACCCAGTGAGTTTGATGGGGCCCTGGAGGAACTGAGAGTTCCAGGAGGACTTTGTCTACATCTTATTGCTCCATTCGTCCCCCCCCTTCCACACCTGAAACCCAAAGTGCAGTCACTTTGCTTTCCCCAGAGAAATAAAACGTTGAATTTTTAGCTGTGGTGGGTAATACACATAAACCATGGGGAGGGGCCTGTCCCTGATGATCCTTTTATCTGTAGCAAGAAACAAGTTCAGCCCTCCAGAATGCAGCCAATTTATCCTACAGAACTCAATGGAAGCCACCAATTCCCAGTTTACAAAGCCCTGCCTTGCATTATGTTTCTTGGTCAAAGGGACATGTGACCAAAAATTGGGACTTTGCTAATTCTCTACACACACACACACACACACACACACCCTTCGACATGAAACCATTTGCTGACCATGCACAAAATCTGATTGGGGGGGAGGAATTAAAAGAGAAAACAAGGTTAAAAACACCAACAGCTTCTAACAAGGGCAGGGCAGATATCTTCCTTCCCTGACCCAAACAGGTAATCACAGTTGCCAGCAATGATCTGTAGGAGAAAATTAAAGCCCTTCCAAGCCCTGAACACATTATTGAGCTCAGGGGAGCTTGTGTTTTCCCATAGATGTCACTATGGGTATGCCAAAGTGGTAGGGCATTTTTCCTTGTAGCAAACACACGAAATGTGACCCACAGACACTTGAAATTCAACATTACGCAGTGTATAACGGAATGAACTGTGATCTGGAAGGTTGCTGGTTCAAGCCTCTTTCAAGCCCACCATTTTTCAGCCTATCTCATCTGCAATATGAGACAACTCTGGTATATCTTACATAGGTGGCATAACAAGGTAATGCACGTGAAGCGCAAACCCTCTAAGTAGGTTGCTAAAGGTGGTGGTGGGGGGGGGTAAAACAAAACATTTCTTGGGCTCCCTGCACTGTGAGTACTGCACTGTGAGGACTACGTATCAGCAAGATTTCCTAGGAGGAAGGGGAAGAGGGCAATGAGGAACCCCTGTTCCTGTTGAATTCCCTATGCGCATTTACATATATTTATTTATTTATTTTATTAGATTTCTATACCGCCCTTCCAAAGGCTCAGGGCGGTTCACAAGCGGCAAAGCCGGAATCTAAAATACAATAAAACACACAATAAAATACAATAATTAAACTACAGTAAGCAACCTAATACACTACATCATCAGTCAAGGTGGAGACGATCTTCCAACTTGGTGGCCAGCCATTACCAGTACGCGGTCTCCCTGCTAAGTTGTCAAACTTCAGCCTGGGCATAACTGTCCCCCCTTCGTAGGGCAGCCGATGACATACTATCTCATTGGTAGGATAGTGGCGGCAGCGGCTCCTACTCAAACGCTTGGTGGAAGAGCTCCGTCTTACAGGCCCTGCAGAACTGCATAAGGTCCCGCAGGGCCCGGATCTCCTCTGGGAGCTCGTTCCACTAGATAGGAGCCGCCACCGAAAATGCCCTGGCCCTAGTAGTGGCAAACTTAACCTCTTGGGGACCCGGAACTACCAGGAGATGGCAATTCTCTGATCGGAGTGCTCTTGAGGGAACATACGGGAAGAGGCGGTCCTTCAGGTAGGCCGGACCCTGGCCATTCAGGGCTTTAAAGGTAAGCACCAGCACTTTGAAGCAAATCCAGTGTGCTATGGGCAGCCAGTGCAGCGCTCGCTTTCAGGCTTAAGTAGTGTAGTGGGTTGTAGAATGTCAGACTAGGATCTGGAGACCCAGGTTCAAATCCCCACTCTGCCATGGAAGCTTGATGGGTGACCTTGGGCCACTCACACACTTCCCAAGCCTAACCTATTCGACAAGGTTGTTATGAGGATGGAATGGAGGAATGGAGAATGTTGTAGGCCACCTTGGGGAGAAAACTGGAGTATACATGAAATAAATACATTTTAACCACTTAGCAACAGGGCTACTACATACATACATCTGTATTTTTGAAGCTACAGAGGAACAGTTTTTGTTTTATAAAAAGAGCCAGCACTGTCCGAAGACGTTTCCGTGGTCATGTGGCCGGCATGACTAAACACCAAGGTGCACGGAACGCTGTTACCTTCCCACTGAAGTGGTCCCTATTTATCTACCTACAATTTCTTGCTTTCGAACTGCTAGGTTGGCAGGAGCTGGAACGAGGGACGGGAGCTCACTCTGTCATGCGGCACCCGGGTCTCGAACTGCTGAACTACTGACCTTCCACAGCCTGCAGTTCAGCGTCTTAACCACTTGAGCCACCGCAGCTCCTAGTAAGAACGGTACATGTAAATAAAAGTACCAAAGTTCAAAAATTGTCAAGTTCAGAATACACATTTTGGAATGCAAATCTGTTCAGCTCTGAACGCTTGACTTTCTCGAACGGCTTTGGCTGAGCAGGGGTTATTCCACTGTTTGCTACTGATGACATTTTGAGGGGCAGTTTGAAAACTGGGGTTCGTGATTCTTTTGGCGATGACTGAACTCGCAAAGCAGCTTGATGCCATGATGCAATTCCCAGGGGGCCTACATAGCAAAGCACATTGGCTGGCGCATGCCAAGAGGAGAGGAAGCCAATGCAGCATAGTGGCTCAGGGAACGTGCTACAAACCCAAGAGGTCCCAGGTTCAAATTTTATATTTGCTTTAGGAGGCCTGAGGGAAGCTGCCATCTCTTAACCTCAGCTGCCTTACCTGCTTTATGGGAAAAACCACTACTGACCTGCCTTCCAGGACAGTTGTAAGGATTACTGTAGCAAAGTACTTGGGGTGAATTACTGGAGAACGCATGAAACTGGCTTATACGCAGAGGTCATTTCGGGGGGATCGCGGGGGATCGCAGTTCCCCCGGGTGAGGTACGGGGGGCGGGGCACATGACAAAGCCCCGCCCCCTGCT
>NW_015170303.1:320023-326712 GCF_001447785.1 Gekko japonicus | reverse complement strand
ACATAATCAGACAACTGGTCCACCAAGGTCAGTATTTTCCACTCAGACTGGCAGTGGCTCTCCGGGCCTCAGGCTGAAGACTCACCCATCGCCTACTATCTGATTAACTGGAGATGCCAGAGATTGAACCGGCGACCTCTTACATGCCAAGCAGATGCTCTGCCACTGAACCACAGTCAAGCTTTTCCCCACTGTTCACCGACAAAGCCAAGCCAGTTCCAAATTTAGCCAAGGGGTTTTACGTTACCCGGGGCCATCACAGGACGGCAATAACCATGCTTGCTCAAGGTGGAGACGTGCATTGCTACCACCAGTCCCTATACAGTCTGCCCAAAAGTTTATTTTGAGCACCTTCTCGGCAAGCCCGTGGTTTCCGTTCTCTTTTCAGAAACAATTTTTGGATCTTTTTAGTTTTTTTTCAGTTTGACAAGTACATGCCGCGAAGACACCCGGCAGGCTTTAGTGTTGCACAAAATGGAACAGGAAGCTACTTTCGTTATTTAATAACTCGACGGGAGGGAGAATAAGCCCAGTCATAATTAAAAGAAAGGCAAGCCGCAGCTTCCCTTGTTTTAAAGGGGAAATCCTAGCAAGAAAACAGAGAATTCCACATCATTATGCCAGGAAAACAGTAATCCACCATACTGTATGGCCTGCCCTGTGTGTACAGCCCTAGTTGTTCTCTGCTTCTACAAAGACAGTATAGAGGAGCGGGCACAGTGTTACACAGGGGCTGATTCCGCACACAGCTCTTGTGCCACATTACTCCCCAAACTGCAGTAGATTGCATTATGTCTTCCACATTACATCATCATGCTTCTGCCAGTCTGTTCCACTGTGATTTTCCATAAACCTCCTTGGGTAGACCTTTCCTGGAAGACTAGGTATGAGGAATGTAGAAGAAGGGAAGGTGGTGAGCTCACAGTTCCCACCATTTCTTTACAGGTGTCTCTATATAGGTCTTTAGACAAAACAAAATTGCACAAAATGGAGAATTTTCAGTAAAATAGAATAAAATGTAAAACCAAAACCCTCAGATGAAACCCTCTTCAAATTTAGAGTCTGGTGGCCCCTTTAAGACCAACAAAGGTTGATTCAAGGTATGGGCTTTCGTGTGCATGCACACTTTTTCAAATACACTAGAATGGTAGGCAAGGCCGGCTGGGGGCGGGGTGTGTGGCCTTATGACACACTTCCGGTGATGTCAGGGTGTGTGGCCTTATGACACACTTCCGGTGATGTCAGGGTGTGTGGCATATGCTAATGAGTTATGCTAATGAGTTTCCCCTAGCTCTTTTTCTACGAAACGACCCCTGGTTATAAGGTCAACAGCTGTTTTGATTTAATTAAGGGGGGATAGAACAGTAAAATAATATGACAAAATAGGTGACAAATGTGTAAAGGTATCTTTACCTGGAACTAACACGTCTTCAGCAAGCCTAAAAAGTTAAGCAGTATCTCAAGTTAGGTAGAAGGCGAAGATTCCAAGGTAACGATCAAACTGAGTTTAGATAACTACCTCAAACTCTCAGGGCCACAAATATATATTTGTCACCTGTCAACTGACATCTCTGTCATTGCCTGGTTAAGGAGATGCTAATCTCTCTAGAGAGACTTGGAAGAGACACTAAGAGCAGAGGTGCTCTGGATTCCATATAAATCCTGCAAGAAGAAAAAAATGCTGGATGGTTTCTGGAGTTCAGGAACCACAGGGAGGAAGCTTTGCTTAGGTAGAATGTCAGCTAATCTTCCAAAGAGTTCTGCACTCAGTAAAGCATTGAATTCAGCCAGAAAAAAAATTGCAGCAATAAACTGGGATACTAAGAGAATTATAAAGAAGAAGAAGAGATTGGATTTATACCCCACCCTTCACAACCCAAAGGCGTCTCAGAGCGGCTTACAGACTCCTTTCCCTTCCCCTCCCCACAACAGACACCCTGTGAGGTAGGTGGGGCTGAGAGAGCTCTGACAGAAACTGCTCTTTTTTCAAGAGCAGCACTTATCGGAACTATGGCTTGCCCAAGGTCATCCACCCAGGTGCAAGTGGAGGAGTGGGGAATCAAACCCGGTTCTCCCAGATTAGAGTCCGCGCACTTAACCACTACACCAAACTAGATGTCTACTACAAACAAAAGGGGTGGCAGGCAGTGTTCCCTCTAAGCTGAGTTGGTGTGAGCTAGCTCACAGTTTTTTAGCCTCCGGCTCACACATTTTTGTCTTCGCTCAGGAAGGAGGGCTCCAGAGCAAACTACTTTATGCAGCAGCCAAATGGCTCGCTCACAACTTCAATGCCAGTCGCTCACAAAGTAGATTTTTTGCTCCCAAGACTCCACAGCTTAGAGGGAACATTGGTGGCAGGTAAAAAGACCAAAGAAAACGGTGAACGGATACATTAGGCATCAGATAGGAGATACCCAGGGAAGGCATGAATTTCCGCAACTTCCTGTCCACAGCGGGTGCCACTCCCCTTCACCACCAGTAGCGGGTATTTTTAATCAACAGTAATAGGTCTATCCTCCTGGCCTGGATGGCCCAGTCTAGCCCGATC
The DNA here is from genome assembly GCF_001447785.1 of Gekko japonicus. Classification (NCBI taxonomy): domain Eukaryota; kingdom Metazoa; phylum Chordata; class Lepidosauria; order Squamata; family Gekkonidae; genus Gekko; species Gekko japonicus. The sequence goes on along the minus strand of NW_015170303.1, from coordinate 324,164 downwards.
TCATCAGAACTTAGAAGCTAAGCAGGGAGACCACTAAGAAAGTCCAGGGTCACTACACAAGAGTCAGGCAATGGCAAACCACCTGTGTTCATCTCTTGCATTGAAAACCCTATTTGATCGCCATAAACGGGCACCAATTTCATAGCACTTTTCACCGTCACCAAAAGGTATGTCGCTACAGCGTTATAACAAGTTTCAATGGAGTTTTAGCACTACAGTGAAATTCTAGTTGCTGCCTGTAATAAAAAAAGTCAGCCTGGCAAAAACACTTGCTGGGGGCTGGGATGGGGGGGGGAAATGGTGGGCAGGATGGGACAGCGCAATTTCCAGGCTGCCACTGGAAATGCACGAGCAGCCAATTGGAGCACAACCCTGGGCAGAAACAACCTCTGACTTGGATTCAAATGCACACTCCACTGCGAAGGTCACCAGCTGACCTTGAGCCAGTGACGGATCTCTCAGCCTGAGTGAATCACAGAGTTCTTAGGAAGATGAAACTGAAGCGGGAAAGTGGAGAACAAAACCCAACCCGCACAACGAGACAGATAAAAAGCTATACTCTGAGTTCCCTTTCTTGGTTGGGCTCGTGTGACATACTGAATCAGCAAAATATCATGACTTATGAGCAGGGGTCATTTTGTAGAAAAAGAGATGCAGGAGCTCATTAGCATACCTATAACTCATTAGCATATGCCACGCCCCCCGACATCACCGGAAGTGTGTCAGAAGGGGAAGCGAAAGTGTGTCAGAAGGGGAAGGCATCTTCAAAAGCCTCCCCTTCTCTTCCCCAGCAGGCCTGCCAAGGCGGGGGGGGAGTGAAGAGAGAAGGGGTTTAAAGTTTAAACCTCTTCTCTCTAGAGTTGCGCCGCAGGGGCAGGACGATCTTTGCGTTGTATTCTATGGGGCCATCTTCAAGATCGGGCTGGGAAGCCAGGCATTTAATTTTCCCCCCTCAGGGGGGCGGGGGGGCCTGGGCTCCTTACTGCTAGAGCACCGCTCCGGCAGGAAATGACCCCTGCTTATGATGGAGGCCATGCAGAGGTGGCCTCTCTCTGTGCTCTGCTTTGTTACACTATGGGGGGGAGGGGGGAGAGAGAGAGAGAGAGAGAGAGAGAGAGAGAGAGAGAGAGAGACTACTGAAATCATGTAAGGATTATATCAATGTATCCCTGATGAGGATCAAATGGAGAAGAACGACATTAGCCCCTTTGGATCCCCAGTGGGGAGAAAGGCAGGGTACCAATGAGGTACAAATTAATAAAATAAATGTATTTATTTATTTATAGTCACATTTATACCACCCGCCCTCTCCGCAAAGCAGGCTCGTGTTGATGTGGCTCCCTCCACAGGTCAGGCCTGGGACGATATCTCCCTTCCCCCATTGAAAAGGGATACCTGTAGACAGAAAATCCTGATTTACAACTCCCTGAATTCCAAGGATGAAGGACAGATACGAACAGAGGTGGCTTTGCCGTTGCCTGCTTCTGACTAGGACCCAGGACTGACTTTGCTTAGCTCCCGAGATCTGATGAGACTGGACAACCCTGGGCAATCTACAACAGGACCCTGCCACTTTTACTCACAGGCTATTCAACTGCCATTTTCCGCCCTACGTGGATGTCCTCTTAGATGCGACAGCCAACATCTTAACTCCTTATGAGAGGTCACCTAACTAACTGGAAGCAGATTAACACTGTATCCTCTCCGGAAAACTGGGCCACGCTCCAGCAGTTTCTGCTTCTCCTGGTCATCGACACCATAGACAAATCAAGCCCACCCCTCTCCTCCATGCTATTATTTCCACAAAGGACCGATTAAGAACAAGGTCAAAGATATCAAGGCTTTAAAGCAATGCAGCAGAGCAAATACAAAAGGCTGTCTTGAAAGTACAGCTGCACCATCCTTTTTATATAACAAAAAGGAAAAGCTACTGTTGTGGAGGGAAGCCTCCCAATGGTGATGTGATGCTGGCTAGTAATATTATGGGTTTGCATTTTTGCACCGGGGTTACATTTCTGCAGCCTTGATTAGCCGCCATCTGTTTGCATCACCCCAGAGGCAGGCAGGAAACACTGTTTAACCAATTCCAGATTGTCAGCACACCTCACTTCTAAATGCCAGTCCCCAATTTAAGCATTATGTCTGCCCAAATCAAGAAGCCTTTCCTCAGGCTTATTTGCAGGAATGTTCCAAGAAGGTTCAACTAATGCCTTTGTGCTCACATGGCTGTCCAAACCTTTTCACATAAGCTGAGTACCTTTAAGCAGAAGCAAGTACAGATTTTTCTGCAGTGGAGGGTTTACTCCCATATTTATTTATTTGCAGAATACAGGTTCTCTCTTTCTGCCCAATCAGGGCCCCCCAGGCAGTTAACAATTAAAAGTAGAGCATTTTAAAGATTATCACAAAAACCAACGAAAAGAAAACAACAACCACAGATCCAGCAATTAAAATACAGGGCAGGAGAGGTCGTTGAGGGAATGCATGAAAAAACAAAAAAGACTTCACCTGCTGGCGGAAGACCATGTTGGAGGGGGGCAGAGAAGTCTTCTGGGGGGGGGGGAGTTCCACAAAATAACAGAGAAGGCCCTCTCTTGGGTTGCCACCATCTAACCTCATTCATATGGATGCAGGCAGTCCGTAAAGGTAAAGGTTCCCTTGCCCGAAAGCCAGTCGAATCTGACTCTAGGGTTGCGGTGCTCGTCTCCATTTCAAAGCCGAAGAGCCAGCGCTGTCCAAAGACGTTTCCGTGGTCATGTGGCCGGCATGACTAAACACCAAGGTGCACGGAACGCTGTTACCTTCCCACCGTAGTGGTACCTATTTATCTACTTGCAATTTCTTGCTTTCAAACTGCTAGGTTGGCAGGAGCTGGAACTAGAGATGGGAGCCCACTCCATCATGCGGCACCCGGGTCTCGAACTGCTGAACTACTGACCTTCCACAGCCTGCAGTTCAGCGTCTTAACCACTTGAGCCACCGCAGGCAGTCCTTAAGGTACACCATATAGGGTTTTAAAGGTCAACACTAGCAACAACACAGCAGAGGTATCTACAGATCCTTACTTCTCACCCACACCCACACCCCATGGCAGGGTGTCTGTCCACATGGTTTTTAGGTTCCCTCTTGTTTCTCCCAAGTAAAGGGCATGGTTACTCACATCGGTATTTTTTCAGTACTCATTTCTTAGGATTCTCTCCTCAACGCATTTTAAAACAATGTTAATAACAGCTCTGAAAAGGAGTGGGTCACACACAGTTAATGAACCAATGCTTGTACATCCCTCCTGAAAGCAGGGGGAATGTGCTAGAGAGAATGGCTTCACGGCTGACACATGAGCTAGCCAATTAATGCTGTACAGATAGGGTGGCTGCTCTAAATCAGAAGATCGTTTTTTCCTTAAGCCCGGTTTAAAGGAGGGTTGTGTCTGTGTGTGTTAAAAAAAAATGCAGTGCGTGCACTTGCGCAGAGTGCACAACTGCTGAAATTACGTCCCTTTGTCGGCACTGTAATTACCAGGCAGCTATGAACCACATTCAGCCCTGGTTAGAAACCACGGGGAGTACAAGAAGCAGAAACACTTCATAATAATTCTGTTAGCACCCACTAACAATCAAAAGCAGCAAGTGAGCTTTTGAGTTTCACAGAGCTCTTCCAGTATCTTGAAAGGGGCAGATGCCAAAAAAGGAAAAGGTATTGTCAGCAAAGAGCTTGCTGGAAGCCCCACCTGCAACGCCTGACCGTAGCTCAAGATGCTTTCCAAGAAATAATCAGGTTCATTTGTGCTCAGTGTAAAAACATCACAGGCTGAAACAAAGGCTGGTGGGACACAGAAACAGTGGCCACTGTACTTTTGGGAACAGCTGATCAAAGCTGTACGTGAGATTAAATCAAGCCTTGCACGAAAAGAAAAATGTGGCAAAACCTGAGGCTGCGTCAAGGTTAAGGATCAACAGAAGCCAAGGCAGCAATCTTGTGTTTATCTAGCTACTGAATAAACTAGGGCTTATATCTAAGTAAACATTTATTTACAGCCTACCTTTGTAGTTGAGACTCAAGGCAGACCGCGCGAGGACTGTTCTGCAGACGGTTGCCATGAGGACCTCTATATTTAAGGCATTTGCCCCAAACCCACTCTTTC
>NW_015170303.1:300799-320010 GCF_001447785.1 Gekko japonicus | reverse complement strand
CTCTTTCCCATTAGTGCTAAAACCAAGTTTTAACTGAAGATTAACCCAGGCCCCGGTCACACGGAGTATTAGGCACGCTAGAGAGATGGAAGATAGGCGGATTTTCCGGGCGCAATCTCACCGCCACATCTGGGAAGCGTAGAGCTCCCGTGGCTCACCCGAGGCTTCACTCCGAAGATGCGATGTAAAAAACTAGTACCTCCGAGGTACTAGTTTCCGGAAACCGCGGGGCAAGGGCGGGCGTCAGATCACGTTTCTGGTATTAGCTCGTGGCATCCGGCGCCCGCCCATGTCCCGTCGCGAAAAGTCTTTTTTTTGGTCAAGTCTCCACGGGTGCGCACAAGCACCCAATGGCGCATGCGAACACTTGGGTTAAAAAAACCAACACAACCCCCGCGGCGCCGCTTCTTTGCCGCACCGTAGGAGTGAGGTATGATCGGCACCTCCCCCCAACCACGGGACGTCGGCAGGACGTTTGATCCGGCTGCCACGCGGTAGTTTACTCCGGGGCAAACAGCCATGCCCCCCCCCGCGATATCCGGCCCGTGCGACCGGGGCCCCAATTTACCAAACTCAGAGCTGGTGCATTTGAATGGGGAGCCTCAAACGTTATTTTAGCTTTCAGAAACAGTAGCTTTCAGTCCTACTGACCCACACGTTTTTGACAAAAATAAATATACCAAACAAAACCACATGTGCCAAAATAGTGTGCCACCTGGATCTGCCTCGTCACTGTAAATCAATCAATCATTAGGGGGATTAACCATCAGTGGCTTCCCTGCCATCAACATACCTCATAGGACCAGACACATTGCACTCCCGCGAACCTTCGTACGCATCTCCCGATTTCGACATCCTCGTGGGTGGTGTACATCTCTCGAAGGCATTCCCCAATGTGAGGGACCATCCTCCGCAGGACTTCACGGCTCATAATCACCCCTGGGCCCCCCATGCAGAAATTCTCTCCGGGTTCCAGTGCCAGTTTCCCCATCTCTTCAGTGGTGCCCAGCCCCGTCTGCCCAAGGAAAAGGGGCTCGCTGCTATTCAAACTCCGGAGGAAGCTCTCCAGTTTGTCTCCTTTGACGTAAACATCGTCATCGGCTCTCATGAACCACTCGTACTTGTCCAAGTAATGGTCGTGCATATACTTGAGCATCATAAATGACTTCTTCTGGGGAGGGTAAGAGTCATCCACGCCGGGCAACGACACAATGGGGATTGGGAGGGAAGCGTCCGAGCCCTCGCTGGAGAAGAACACCACCTTCCCCGGGATTGTGCTGGACCAAGTTCTGTGGGACAAAAGATCAAACTGAGGTTAGGGGGGAAAGAAACTCCACTAGCTCAGGTACAGAGAATATAAAATGGGTTGTGGAAATTTAGAGAAAGGACACAGCTGCACCCGGGCCTTCAAGGATTCCTTCCTTTGGGAAACTCACCTAAAATATGACCCTGGACAGTTTTTGAGGTATTGTAAGACACAAATTGCCTTGACTTGGCTAGCCCAGTCTCATCCAATCTCGGAAGCTAAGCTAGGCTAGCCCTGGTTAGAGATGTGAAGGCCCGGGAAAAAAACGGAAAAATTCGGGGGGGAAACGTTTTTTCCCCCGAAGCCTTTTTGTTTTTTCCCGAAAAATTGGAAAAATTGAAAAAGAAAAAAAAATGATTCTGGAACGTTTTATTTTAACATGATGAATAAAATATTTTAAGACAAGGTGTTCAAATATTTTCCAAATCATCTCTAAACTATATATATATATGGTATCAGCTTGATCTAATTTCTGTGCACTGAGGACAAGCAAGTCCTAGGTTACAAACTGAACCCTCCAATGCAAGAACAAGGTGCATTTCTTCCTTTAGGAGGTGCGATTGTCAGAAGAAAATAAAAAAGTTTCAGTTTTGTTTTTGCATGTGGGTGGGTATTCTGTTTGAAATAATTGTTTGGATACACTATATTTTTAATATGCTAGTTGTGATAATTTCATGCCAAGTAAAAATGTCCATAGTCATATTTTATGTTCCTAAAGTAACAGAATGACTTTCAATCTAGAAAAGACAAAAGAAATGCTAATGTAGCATTTTTTCAATTTTTCCGAAAATTTCCGTTTTTTTCTGAGAAAAAACGTGTGTTTTTTTCTGAGCTTCAAAATTTTCGGAAATTTTACATCTCTAGCCCTGGTTAGTGCTTGGATGGGAGACTACCAGGAGGTCCAGGGTCCCTACACAGAGGTGGGCGATGGCAAGCCACCTCTGAACGTCTCTTGCCTTGAAAACCCTACAAGATTGCCACAAGTCAGCTGCAACTTGATGGGAGCTAGATGGAGCGTGCATGTTACTCTTATCCTGTAGGCACTTCACTGCCCGTCAGTTACCAGGCTGAGTGCAAAGTATCAGCTATCACATACAAAAGCTTCATGGCCTTGGACCCTCCTATCTGCAAGACAGCCTCTTCCCCTTACGTTCTGCCATGACATGAAAGCTTTGTTCATCAAAGCAGGGACTTTTGCAAGTGCCAACCTGCAAACAGGCAAAATCAACAACTTCCCGTACCTGTGTCTTTCCTGTTGCGGTCCCCGCCCTATGGAATAGCCCGCCTGAGGAAGTCAGGAAGCCTCCCACTCTCCTGGCTTCCCCCAAACCATACTAAACAGGCAACAGAGTTCCACTGTACTAAATGAGCCACAAACCTATTTGGGACAATTGTTAAGGCGTGTGGTCTATACTACAGTGTATGGCTTGATGAAACCAGGATCCTACTGTGAAAGCCGGCATCATTTCATGCACCACGTTAATGCTCATACTCTGCTTCAGTTCTGTGTTTAGACGTCTGGCTGGTCCTAAGCCTGTGGCATTGTTTATCGAATGTCCCATCCATTGATTCTATTGACCCACTCTGTGTAATCCACCTTGAGTCCAAATGAGAAAGGTGGGCCATAAATAATGCAAATAAATAAATAAGTAAACAAAACTTTCCGTCACCAAGATGTAAACTGGACCTGACCTTTAGTAGTTGGGGGGGAAGACGATATTAGGAAGAGGCAATTGGTTCAGCATAGTAAATAAATCAAAAGTCGTTCTTCACAGCACGCACCACTAACTCGCAGAATCCAGGTATGGTCAGTTAAGACAGGAAATACCTTGGATTCCCAGATACGGAACATTTACACACAGAGAGAGACACTTCCTTTTCAAAAAAAGTTCTAGCCTTAAGGCACTCCCTTCTGCGTATTTGTCAACGTTCCAAACCCGAGCACCTTTCAGAAATACAACCGTTGTCTGCCCTTATTCTGGTGGTGGCCAAGGCTGAAGCTATTACCTGATTTGATGGCTTATACCCTGAGCTGGATGGCCCAGGCTAGCTAGTCCCATTCCATCAGATCTCAGAAGCTAAGAAAAGTTGGCTCTAGTTAGTCCTTGGATAGGAGACCACCAAGGGAGTCCGGGGGTTGTTACTCAGAAGCAGGCCATGGCAAGCCACCTCTGCTTGTCTCACGCCTCGAAAACCCTACAGGACTCCAAAAGTTGGCTGCAGCTTGATGTCACTTTCCACCACCACGGACGTATTTGAAACAAAATGTATAGTACAAGGGGAAATTGTTGTTATGGAAATAATAAAACATGACTCAACAGAACGCGGGCGCATACGTAACTCAAAGCCACAACAGGATGCGACCTGAAACAGCTCTGTCCTGACGTGCCCCCCACTCCCACCGCTCAAAGAACAAGCACCCAACAATTCACCAGAAACATCTGTCATTACATCTGACGCTACATTCTCCACTTTCTCCACCAAACCAGGATTGCAAGCTGGCTTCAAACTGTGGTTAGCAGAGGACATGCAAACCCCAGTTTGGATTATGGCAAAGGACAGCTGAACTGGAAGTCATCACTAGCACAATCCTTTTGTGCGTTTATTCAGAAGGAAGTCCGACCGTGTTTAGTGAGGCTTGCTCCCAAGTAAGGGGGCACAGGACAGCAATGTGAAGAGGCAATGGAGTTGGAAGGGCAGGCTTCATTCAGGTGCCGGCCAGGGTTGCAAATCCTATCTGATAAAACGTGGCTCATGCAATTAGTACTGGTTAATCTCCTAGACACAAGTAGTGAATCCTAGTGCCCAGACCTTTTTCCTTTTTCTCGCCTCTTCTCTGCTTCCTAGTAGTGAGGACAGCCTCCCTATTCTGCTGTTACAGACACACAGACACATGGGGTAGTGCTATGAAACAAAACCCCTGAGGTTTGTGCATCCAAGCATTACACAAACTACAAATAACCGTGGTTAAAGAACAAGACGCTAGATAAATGCAGTTCCGCAGGGCCTGCAAGACAGAGCTCTTCCGCCAGGCGTTTAGGAGCCGCCACTACTGTACCATCATTATCTGGCCCTGGTAGAAAGGACGCCGGCACCACGTGAAACGGAAGACACTGAGTGGTAGAGCAGCAGAAATCCGTCGTGGGCACTCCATGAAACTGCAGAGCGGTCGGGTTAGAACGGATAAAAGGAAGTACTTCTTCACCCAAAGAGTGATTAACACATGGAATTCACTGCCACAGGAAGTGGTGGGTGCTACAAGCATGGACGGCTTCAAAAGGGAATTAGATAAGCATATGGAGCAGAGGTCCATCAGTGGCTATTAGCCACAAGGTATAGCTAGGGGCTCTGGGGCAAGTGATGCTCTGTCTTCTTGGTGCTTGGGGGGGGGGTCAACAGTGGGAGGGCTTCTAATGTCCTGGCCCCACTGCTGGACCTCCTGATGGCACTGGTATTTCTGGCCACTGTGTGGCCGGCCACATGACCACGGAAACGTCTTCGGACAGCGCTGGCTCTTCGGCTTTGAAACGGAGATGAGCACCGCAACCCTAGAGTCAGATTCGACTGGCTTTCGAGCAAGGGAACCTTTACCTTTACCTATGCCTGACTGTGAGCCGCCCTGAGCCCGCTTCGCGGGGAGGGCGGGTTATAAATTGAACTTATAAATAAAATATAAATAAATAAATAAAAGCCATAGTCTGAAATTTTTGTTTTGTGCAAACCAACAGAGTCCAGTTTGTTGAACAACCTGTGTTCAGGCATCACAACTAGCCAAGGCTGCTTCAAACCCATACTATACGATGACATCTTCCAATGTAAGCTCCCCGCTCCCGCCCAAGTTATCTTCCACCAAACCAGAACCTTCCAAAGGACAATGATCACTGGGGTACACATTCAAACCTTACTTTTGGGCTTTCAAAGGCCACACAGTCTAAAGCTGGCCACTGTTCTTTTCTCAGATTTCAGCCTACAAATACAAGGTGTGTTTTTGGCAAGAGGAAACGTGGAAAGGGAACTCTGCTTTGGTAACCGGATAGTTTTATGCCCTCTCCCCTCCCCTTCATTCTGGGCGCTGAGGCAGAACATTTTTTAGTTATGTTAGTGAGGTGGCTTTGTTTGCAACATAATCTGCACTCCGAATCTGACTTGGAAACACTCTAGGGGTGTGAAAATTAAGCACTCCCTCAATGTATTCATGCTATTTTATACCAGGAGCTCACAGATGTTTTTAGACAAGGAATAGATCTGTTCACACATTTAGAAAAAGAAAACAGTGGCTGTTTTATGTCACCTCGGATTTTAAAATAGTCACATGTGTTTGTAAAATTCACACACATGGAATGTGCCGATTCATTTAGCAGCGGTATATTTTTTAAAAACACTGACACTAGAAGGATCAGAAAAGCTGTCAAACGGCAAACAGGACTTGGATTTTGAAAGTCTATCCTTTTTTCCATTTTAAAAAAATTATTAGAAGGCAGCAGAGCCACACTATTCTAACCACCTAGGCTGGATAACAATTACTAAACCATTAACCTGACAGGAACGCCTATTAAAAAATAGCATACTGAGATGCTATTGAGAAGTTAAAACATTTTTACTGTCTAGACAGATTTGAAATATCTGGAATATCTATTAGAAACAGAGGAGGTGCCTTTTTTTGAAGTGTCACAGAAATGAAGAAAATTCTTCTCCGAAAAGCAGGATACTGCTCAGGTCTTATTAAAGAAGGAAACTTAAATCATATATCTGCCTTGATGTTTGTAGCGGTTAGCACTGGACTAGAATCTGGAAGATCCAACTCACAGTAATGTCAGAAACTAAAGAACAGCTTTGGTTACCAAAATCCTGTTCCGTGCCATCTTGGCACAATATCCAATGTTCTTTAAAAATTTGTCACTAACCAGAGCTATACTCAAGGGAAGCAAGCTACCGTTTATTTAGTGCCTCAAATTATGAAAGGTGCCTAAATATAACTTCTGAATTAACACTTTGGGGGGGGGTGTTATTCTACAGAGCCTGTTAAACTTCATCCAGTCTCGGTCCTCCGCATGTCTTAATTTGGGCCTGTCACTGGCGCAGATTCTGAGGCAGCTTTTCTGTCAGGGCTGCCGGAAGCCATTTATCTGATGTCCATTCTGCCCTTCCTCCAAGGACCTCATGGTGAGGCCCATGGCAACCCCACCCCCTTCTAATCCTCACAGCCACTCTGCCAGGTAGATTCGACTGAGAGAAAGTGTGACTGGCCCACGGCCATGATGCTCTGTTGTTTTAAGGACAGCGCTCTTGTCTGAGGCCTGTCCTCTGAAACGTTGGCATTCTGCTTCCGTCCAGTAAGATTAGTTGGGGAGCGGGGTCGCACCAAAGATCTTCTTTGGTAAACACTTCAGTGACAGCCTGTTTCACCACTCACTTCATTTCTACACTGCCTTTTGCTACACAGCCCTGTTGCCTCACCTTGAGGACACCAAGGCTGACACACAAACAAGATCCTAGAAAGAACAATTTGAGTCCAGTGGCACCTTTATGGGTGCGGTCAGACGGGCCGTTTAGTCCGCTTTCAGCCCGCCTCAGAAACGGATTTTATCTGCACAATCACACGGTCAACATCTGCCTCCCGTCCCCAGCCCTCCCTTGCTTTCCGGCTCAAAACCATTTTAACCCGGAGTATTTTGATACTAGGTCCCCACATAGTGTTTTCCTGATTCTCTGGTTCCAGCCGCACTTTTCTGACGTCTGACTGCTCCTGCGGTGTCGAGCCACTTCTGGTTTAAACCCCCTCCCTGCTCGAAAGCTGCCCGAGGCCTCCGCTTTTTGCCCACCATTTTTTTAAAGTGTTGGCGGTGTGCGCATAGGCGGAGGTCCGCCACCGCGTTATTAAAAACAACGTTTAAATGATGCCTAGTTTTAGCCTTTAGATGAGTTCGGGATCTCACTGAGGCCATTTTCGGGGTAAACGTTTAAAGGGAAGTGTTCCTTTAAAGTTTAAAGGGAAGTGTTACAGCAGTCGGGTTGAAGTGGAAATCGCTGTTCTGCGCATGCACAAAACTTTTAGTTCTACAGACGGCTGCCTGTGCGCATGCCCAAACTGAGAGAGAGAGAAAAACAACAGCGACGCACGCTCCCGCCTGTGGACGGCGGGGAGCGATGTGGCCGCGCAACGATCCAGAGCAAGGAAGTGAGGGTGATTGCGATTCTCCAGGTTAAAAAAGACCGCATCAGGGCCGGAGCAATTTAAAATGCTCTCAGCATGCCATCTGACCGCACCCTATGACTAACAAAGTTTTATTCTGGGTATAAGCTTTTGTGTGCAAAAGCTTATACCCGGAATAAAACTTTGTTGGTCTAGAAGGCGCCACTGGACTCAAACTTTGTCCGGCGGCTTCAGACCAACACGGCTCCCCGCCTGTGTCGTCGAAAGGGCACTATGAGCCCTGCTACAAGCCATGACGGGCTTTGCTCAGATCCTAACAGCTTCCCCCTTTCCACTCAGACCAGCCACATAACAAGGGTTCCCACCCTCCAGGCACGGGCTAGAGCTCTCCTGGAATGACAACAGATTTCCTGACTCAAGAGATCAGTTCCTCTCAAGAAGATGGCTGCTTCGGAGGGTGGCCTCTACGGCATTATACTCTGCTGAGCAACTCTATTTCATCAGACCCCTCCCTCCAAAGGCTCTACCCTCAAATCTCCAGGAATTTCCCAACCCAGAGCTGGCAACCCTGCTACCATTCCTTGAAAGTTGAGCCGGGCAGCCTTGACGAACATCCAGTTTTTAAAAATATAAAGACATATACTTGCAATCTCAGAATTCGGGACGATTAACTGGGGAAAGAAAGGAGCCCATTTAGGAACGGGCAGTTTTTCCCCGCCCATCAAATTGTATTTTTGGGAAAGGGGGAAAAGATGATGGTTCTCCTTCCCTCCCCCTTTCTTTAGCCTCCGCCAGTAACTTTTAAATCCAGACGGACACACCTCCAGGTTACAGTAAGCCACTCGCAGAGAGAATACTTCATTCATTCTTTGGAGGTCACATCCAGGAAAACAGTCTCAGTCTCTCACTTCGCTCCCCCCCCACAAGAAAATGAAACAAAACACAGCTCCCCCCCCCCAAAAAAAAAACCCAGGTGCCAGGAAGAGGTGACCAAACACATTTTTATCTATTTTTTTTCTTCCAGCATTTACTAAGGAGTTTCAAAACACATTTCCAGAAAAACCACAGCAGAAGCCGAAGACAACGGCAATTCCCCGGAGTCCAAAAGAATCCGGTGGGTTGGTGGTTTTTTTAAACTGTTCCTTCAAGCTGCCTTCATTCTCTCGTCTAACCCCCCCCCCCAATACACATCACCCCAGGCAGATTCATCTGATAAAGTGGCCAGATTAGGTTCTCTGGCCTAGTCTTGTTTAATGACTTCCCTTTACGCAAGCCAATTAATTTCCTTTACTTGCTTCCTGCATCATGAAAGATTAACTGCCTGCATTGACAGGGAGAAACTACGGGACAGGGGTTTTCTTGCAGGGAGATAAACTCTGGGTTTTCTTGCAGGGAGATAAACGTCTGCCTAAGGCTTTTCAGTGGTTCTGCTTTGAGGGCACTGCTTCTCCTTCTGTTATCACTTTTTTTTTCCTCATGAGGCACACCCCTTGTATGTCTGCTGTCCGACTCTTGCGTATTCCAAGAAGGCAGGGACATTTTTCTTGGGTTGCTCGTCTTCTGTCCCCATCGATCGTTAGCAAAATGGGACTCCTACATTCAGAGAAAAAGCAGCAGTGAATGCTGCTGGCAGGAAAGTTATTTCCTTCATGCCTTGCTAGCAGGCTTCCCAAAGGCTTCTGGTTAGCTACTATGAGAGGAAGGGTGAAGGACTATTTATTCATTTACTTCATGGCTTAAACCCTGGCCTTTCTCCCCAGCAGAGACTCAAAGCCGCACAGATCATTCTCATCTCCTCCATTTTGTCCTCCCAACAACCCTGCGAGGGAGGTTAGGCTGAGTCTGCACTACCGGCCCAAAGTCACCCAGTGAGCTTGCACAGCAAAGTGGGGTCTCCCAGATCCTACTCTGAAGCTGTAACCACTCCACCGCAGTGGCTCTAGAGGGACCTTTGGCCTCACCCAAGAGGACTCTTCTCATACTCTCAGGGTGCAGTGGCCAAGCATGCTGAGCTCATTGTTGACCTTCACGAGCAGAGAACGGAACATGCTCATCATTCCTGTTGCGGCTCAGCTCTGCAGGTAAGATGCTGGTTGTGTATACACCACTGCTCACTTGCATATATTCCACTGCCTCAGGGGTCCCCAACCTTTTCGGGCCTGTGGGCTCCTTTGGAACTCTGACAGAGGGTCACGGGCTGCCACGGGAAGTGAAGCCACACAAAACGGCTGCCACGGGAAGTGAAGCCACACACACTTACACAAGCCGTACACACCAAGGAAGCCCAAATACAGGTGAGAAGACAGGTAATTTAAAAAACAGACTGGAAAGGAGGAGTGAGAGAGAATAAAACCAACACTTTGGTAGCAGCTGAAATTCCTGAGGGGGGTATGAATGACTGTGTGTGTGTGAACCGTTCTTAGGCACCGTAACTCTTCCTTAAGATGCCTTCCTCCTAGAGGAATGTCTGAGCCAGCTTGCTGTTGTAGATAAGAAGAGATTGGATTTATACCCCACCCTTCACAACCCAAAGGTGTCTCAGAGGGGCTTACAAACTCCTTTCCCTTTCCCTCCACACAACAGACACCCCGTGAGGTAGAAGAAGAAGAGATTGGATTTATACCCCACCCTTCACAACCCAAAGGTGTCTCAGAGAGGCTTACAAACTCCTTTCCCTTCCCCTCCCCACGACACCCTGTGAGGTAGATGGGGCTGAGAGAGCTCTTGACAGAAACTGCTCTTTTTCAAGGACAGTTGTTATCAGAACTACGGCTTGCCCAAGGTCATCCAGCCAGGTGCAAGTGGAGGAGTGGGGGAATCAAACCCAGTTCTCCCAGATTAGAGTCCACGCACTTAACCACTACACCAAACTGGCTCTCTCAGATAACGGGATCGTATGTACCCAGGTGTGTGTGGGGGGAGTGAACGCAAGAGCTAGCTGAGACGGCTGCGATGTGCAATTGGCTATTCCCCAGGGGACCCCATTTGAACTGTCTATATCTTTGGACTTTCCCACCAGAATTTCAGTTCTGACACAGTACTGTCCTAACCTGGATCATGCCGAGATCTCAATAAACAAATCACAGCCAAAAAGTGATGTTGGGAGTCTCTTGACTAGGAGTCTGACACTAGCTTACCATCTTTTAAGACACCAAAACAGATTTCTGATTAGGAACCCTGAGGCTTTCAAACACACTGAGGTCTAAAGTACAGACTCTGCCTCAGCAAGTCTCCCAGAAAGCCCATTTAAGTGTCATCACAGTGTGTGTAGGGGGGTCACTATGCTATGGCTTTTTCTCATACCACTCCAGGGATGCTGTAACGATCCTAACAACATTAGGTATTATTGCTTTTGGAGTGTTCACATATAGCTATCCCAGAAGCTCTTACAAACACCTATATCAAACAAAGTCACCTCTGAAAGACTGACAGATTTATATGGTTCTGGTCCACCAAAACAGTCTAAGGCACGAAAGGTCCAAACACTCCCGTTTTCATTTGAAGCTACAAACAAATAGGTCCTGCTTTGGAATCTTACAATATTGGCATGCACAGTCACCTATGGGAAGGTAACAGCGTTCCGTGCGCCTTGGTGTTTAGTCATGCCGGCCACATGACCACGGAAACGTCTTCGGACAGCGCTGGCTCTTCGGCTTTGAAACGGAGATGAGCACCGCAACCCTAGAGTTGGATTCGACTGGCTTTCGAGCAAGGGAACCTTTACCTTTACTAGTCACCTTTATGGCTCCTGAAGGCAAAAAATGAGGCTGAAGAGAAGGGAAAAACCCAGCTTGCCTCAGGCAACTTCATGAGCTCACAGCCAAGGGCGAGATGTGAACTGCTTTCAGTTCAAAGTTTATTGCGCGTAGCCAATGGCCATCACAATATAAAAGATTAAAAAACAGTACAAAGACTGGCAATACATTTAAAAGAAAATTAAAATATATAGACGAAGCGTAAGTTTTAAAACCAGGTTTCTCAAATAGCACATTCTGAAAGTGCAGTCATTCCGTAGCCTTATCTCTAATTTTCCTTGCAGCATGAGCATAGAGTGCCATTCTATAGAGATCGTGGGAGATGTGAACTGAGGAACTTCTGGATTGGCACAATGGCATGGTTCTTCAGAAGGGTAGATCTGCATCTTAGCCTCATTCAACTGCCACTGCCTGCCACTGGAGATGCCAAGGATGGAGCCAAGGATGGATGCCAAGGATGGAGCATTCAGAAAGTCCTTGGCTCCATCCTTGGCATCTCCAGTTAAAGGATCTGGCAGTAGGTCATGTGAAAGACTTCCGCCTGAGGCCCTGGAGAGCCACTGCCAGTCTGACTAGACAGTACTTACTTTGATGGACCAAGGGGCTGATCCAGTAGAACGTAAGCTTCCTGTGTCCCAGCTTAAAAGAGCACTTGACTGTCTACGAGACTCCAGCTTCAGCAGCATTTTCTACCCGTGTTTCTACCTGATAATTTGCGGAACTGGACCCCAATTTCCAGAGCTAACAGGTGGCATGAATCCGGCTTCACTACAGCAACATATCTGGCAGACAATGGCGATCGGGGGCTATGTTTAGAGCAATGCTTTGGACTGAGCAAAATACATAGCACTCGCCAGATTTTCTCCACCTATCCAACCTGGCGAGTCCATCCTCAGAAGCTAAGTAGGGTCAGTATTTGGATGGGTTGCTACACAGTGGCAGGCAGTGGCAAACTACCTCTGTATTTGTCTCGTGCCTTGAAAACCTACGGGGTCACCAGACGTTGGCTGCAACTTGACAAGCAAAAGAAAAAAGCATATGGGGCAAGATCTAAGCAAAGGGCTCTTTAAGCCCCTCCACCATGGGACAATAAACAAAGACTTTGGCACAGCCCCACCCTTCACTAGTCACTCCTATCTGCCAGTAGCTCAGCTTGCCCATGGCTCAGGCAACCGAGGTGCATACGGGAAGGTCTTTGCCAGGTCAAGCTGGAGAGGAGTTTAAGAGCCCTTTGCCAGGGTCTCTGGCTGGGAGAATAGGAGGCCAAGCGTTACCCTAGGAAAGAACAAGAGATTTGGAGTGCCCTGTGCCAACAGCTGATCAGAAATGCTTCCTTCTGTCTACCAGTTACTGCTATCCTCGCTGCATCTTATTCGGAGCTAGTGTTCTGTTACCTGCCTTTATACCTACTCTTTGAACCTGCCATTCTTGGTTTTTTCTTTCCAATTGCCAGAGAATACTCTCTTACTTTTTTTCCCCGACCTGCACACTTGGCAAAGCGGCAGACTTGGTCTTCCCTCACCTGCCAACAATGCCTTCTTGATAACGCTAGAAGCCTGGCTGAGCTGCCCATCTGCCCACATCTGAGCTTGCCAAATTGTAGATTAAGAGGAAAAACAATAGACGATGCTTTTTAAAACAGCCAGTAACTGAAGAGAGGGAAGAAAATCTCTCTCTCTCAAAAAAAAAATCCAATTTGGAGTCACACACTGAATTTGAATGGCAGTAGCTTCAAGAGAGAGAAATGGAGGCATTATTTTACACAATTCTTAATGACTGCATGAGATTTATTTTTGCAGCATATGGCCATGGCCACTAAGACACTGTTAGAAATGACTGGGGGGGGGGATGAGGACAGGTCAATCAACCATCATTAACTATGTCAGCTAAATGGAACCTCCACATTTAGGAGCAGTATACCTTTGAACACTAGATGTTTGGGGCAAACAGGGAAGGCCTTTCAAGAATTTCTTGTGAGTACCCACAGACAACTAGACAACGAACTGCAGAACTGAATAGCACCTCATGATTTTATGTTTTAACTTATTATGAAATGATGTATATTGTTTTATCGGTTTTATTGGCAATTGGGCCACTGCTGTAAGCCGCCCTGAGCCCGTTCGCAGGGAGGGCGGGGTATAAATTGAATAAATAAATAAATAGATTTCAAACGAGCAATTACTTTCAGCTGGCACTTGAGACAGACACAGAACAGATAAAAGAAAGAAGGGACAAAATGCCATTGTTGCAAACATATTCTGTTGGCTTTTCAACCACAGGGAATCAGACCACTGGGCCATATAATTTGTTGTGTACAGTGGCAGACAGCAGGTCTCCAGGGTTCTAGGGCAGAGTATGGTATTTCTCAACATATGCTGACTATAGGGGATGCCAGGGATTGAACCCAGGACCTTCTGCATGTACCGTCCCGCTCAGGATACTGAATCTCTAGACAACCAGCAGTGCAGTCCAAAGCAGAGCTGGAACTTTTGAAGACTGTTGAGGCCAATGGGCTTCAAAGTGTATAACTGTTTAGAATTGCACTGTCCCCTTATACAAGTGAAACAAGCGACAGGGCCAGATTTAATACATACGCCTGATAAAGATTCTTGTTCTCTTAAAAAGGTAAAGGTTCCCTTGCTCGAAAGCCAGTCGAATCTGACTCTAGGGTTGCGGTGCTCATCTCCGTTTCAAAGCCGAAGAGCCAGCGCTGTCCGAAGATGTTTCCGTGGTCATGTGGCCGGCATGACTAAATAACAAGGCGCACGGAACGCTGTTTCCTTCCCACCGAAGTGGTACCTATTTATCGACTTGCAATTTCTTGCTTTCGAACTGCTAGGTTGGCAGGAGCTGGAACTAGAGACGGGAGCTCACTCCATCATGCGGCACCCGGGTCTCTAACTGCTGAACTACCGACCTTCCACAGCCTCCATTTCAGCATCTTACACAGTAGCAAAAAGGGTCTTCTAAAAAGGCCTGCCATTTTAAGGTACACATTTTATGCAACTTTTTCGTACTGTTTTTAATACCGCTGTGACCCACCTTGGGTCTGGAGATGTTTGAGAGAAAGATGGGCATATAAAGTATTTTAAATATGTACATGAACCTCACAAGGTTGTTGTGAAGATAAAATGGAGGAGAGCCGCTTTGGGTCGCCGGGGAGAGGAAGGTGGAGTGTAAATGAATGAAGTAAGCAAAGTTCCCTCTAAGCTATGGAGCCCTGTGAGCAAAAATTCTACTTTGTGAGCTATTGGCATTAAAGTTGTGAGCAGGAGATTTGGCTGCTGCATAAATTAGTTTGTTCTGGAGCCCTCCTTCCTGAGCGAAGACAAAAATGTGTGAGCCAGAGGCTAAAAAACTGTGAGCTAGCTCACACTAACTCAGCTTAGAGGGAACACTGGAAGTAAGTGATTCCAACTGTGCACTCTAGAACACCTGCTAGAACCCTCTGAACAGACCAGGGTTCCTTGACACACAAGGTGGCACGGAAAGGGGTCCTTGAAACTTTAAAAAAAGAAAAAGAAAACCTTTACTTAACGGATTACTATCTGAGCAAGTGGCCTGGTGGGTGCAGTGCTGAGCCAGCAGAAGAGAAACCTGGCTTTAAATCCCCACCTTGGCCACAAAGCTCTGTGCGTGAGACCTCTGGCTAGGCAGCTTCTTTGCCTGACACACCTCATCAGGTCAAGGTGAGCGTAAAACAGAGAGGGGAAGAACTATAAATGCCGCTCTCCACTCACTGGGAAAGGATAAATGTATAAAAGTCACCACACGATTTCTCTGCACATGACTCCTCCTAATTGGGGGGGGGGGATATAAGCAGGAAATATTTGGGCACAGTGCTTATAACATCAGGATCAGGACTGAGAAAGCCTGCCTTTAGAGCCCCAATCAGCCACAACCAATGTTCCCTCTAAGCTGTGGAGTCTTGTGAACAAGAATCCTGCTTTGTGAGCTACTGGCATTAAAGTTGTGAGTGAGCGATTTGGCTACTGCATAAATTAGTTTGCTCTGGAGCCATCCTCCCTGAGCTAAGACAAGAATGTGTGAGCCGGAGGCTAAAAAACTGTGAGCTAGCTCACACTAACTCAGCTTAGAGGGAACACTGGCCACAACTATTATTTAGACTCAGGTGGGCAGTCATGTTGGTCTGAAGCAACAGAAGAAGAGCAGATTGGATCTGTACCCTGCCCTTCACTACCCGAAGGAGTCTCAGAGCGGCTTACAGACTCCCTTCCCCACAACAGACACCCTGTGAGGTAGGTAGGGCTGAGAGAGCTCTTTGAGAACTGCCCGTGAGAGAACAGCTCTGAAAGAACTTGTGACTGACCCCCAGGTCACACCAGCAGCTGCATGTGAAGGAGTGGGGAATCAAACCCGGTTCTCCCTGATTAGAGTCCCTACGCTCCTAACCGCTACACCAAACCGGCTTTCAATATGGGAATGCCTTGAAGACCAACAAAGCTTTATACTGGGTATAAGCTTTCATGTACACATCCGTGCACACAAAAGCTTTTACCCAGAATAAGACCAAAAAAGGTGTCTCTGGACTCAAAATCTGTTCCAGAGGTGGCAGAATAAAGCCTGCCCCTGCCTCCCGACTGCTGGTCTTCCAAGGAGGTCTCCCATCCAAGGACTTGCCAGAGTCGGCTTTGCTTAGCTTCCGAGATAGGGCTTGCCTGGGCTATCCAAGTCAGGGCCTAATTATTATTTGCTTACTTCATTTATACCTCCCCTTTCTCCCTAAAGTGGTGGTCATCATTCTCCTCTCCTCCACTTCATCCTCACAACAACCCTGGAAGGTAAGTTAGACTGAGTGTGCATGACTGGCCCCAGGTCACCCAGGCATGAGTGGGGATTCGTACCTGGCTCTCCTAGTCTGACACGCCACCCACGGACTTTACCTTGTCTCCCAGGGTACAACACAGGAGGCCACAATGCTGCTGTGAGCCTCTTGGGAGGGAGGGAGGGAGGAATACGAGAGCAAGACGAACGTGTGCGCTGTGGGAAGAGAACTAATCCCTGGAGAAGCACTTGGTGTCATCTGCTTTCATTCATGCAAACAGGAGCTAGCGCTTGGGCCATATTCGGAAGGATGTTACTTGTTAAGGACCGTCCCCCTTCGCCCTTTCAGAATGAGCAACCGTCTCTTTCAACCACCTTTTAAATATATCTATTCACTGATGTCGAAATGGGTGGGAGGAAGATATGTAAAGCAGACATCCTTTGGAAAGGAAACAAAGCGGCTTTGCACCAAGAGCTGATCACGCAAACAAGATTAAGGGGACGATTTGCTGCTACTGCATGCAACTGCCTTCCAAGTGTCACAAGTGCGCCTGTGATACAGCAGTCAGAACTACGATGGACATGGTGTGAAGGCATTCAGTGGCTCAGCCCCAGCATACACACACCACAAAAGTAGGCAGCAGGGCTATACCGCTTCAGATGGCAGATGGGAGGCATTACCATTTTCAGGTTCCTTGGGAAGAACCCAGCTCCCTGAAATGAGAAAGCTAACACATGAGGGTGCAAAGATTCTAGCCAAACTGCTCCCGGCCAGAGGAAACTATGTCACTAACTGGACCTTTTTTATTATTAAAACATGGGAGAACTGTTTAAACATGATGCAATCATTTTTTTTTTTTAAATGGCATTCTGGTGTTAAGAGGAAAGAGAATCTAACCTAGAGATGTACAGATGGGGGTAAATTTGAGATTTCCATGGATGGAAACAGATTCAGCCTATACCATCCCCCACCCCAGGGCACTCACATTATCACATATGAATTAATGGACTGTCGTTCCTGGGATCCCAGATCACCGCAGACTGTGACAGCAGCCATGACATTAAAAGATGCCTGCTCCTTGGGAGGAAAGCGATGGCGAACCTAAACAGCATGATAACAGTGTGTAGAGTGACACAGCCCGTCCTCAGCAGGGCTGTTCCAGCTGGCAATTTATGCAGGGGAAGGTCAAAGCAATGGTATTCCCGGTAGTCATGTATGGGTGCGAGAGTTGGACTATAAGGAAGGCCGAGCGCCGAAGAATAGATTCTTTTGAACTATGGTGCTGGAGAAGACTCTTGAGAGTCCCTTGGACTGCAAGGAGATCAAATCAGTCCATCCTAAAAGAAATCAACTCTGACTGTTCCCTGGAAGGCCAGATAATGAAACTGAAGCTCAAATACTTTGGCCACCCAATGAGACGGGAGCACTCACTGGAGAAGACCCTGATGCTGGGAAAGACTGAAGGTCAAAGAAGACGGGGGCGGCAAAGGATGAGATGGTTAGAGAGTGTCATAGATCCAACGAACATGAAGTTGAGCCAACTTCAGAGGACGGCGGAAGACCGGAGGGCCTGGCGTGATCTGGTCCATGGGGTCGCAAAGAGTCGGACTCGACTGTGCGACTGAACAACAACAACATTCATTCCTCCCGGGAAAATAAAAGCGATGCCCTCTTTGAAGACAATGTTGTCCAAAGGAAACACTAAGACGCTCTCCTTGAGGTGTGACGTGTAGGCCTTTCCAGGGCGCAGGAAGGCAGTTGTGGAAATTCACTTGTCAGGGGACGTAGTGATATTCACAAGCATAGACTGGCTTAAAAGATACATTCATGGAGGAGAGGTCCATCAGTGACTACTAGCCACTTAAAGGAACCTCCAAGTTCTGAGGTATTAAACTTCTGAATACCAGGAGCCAACATTGGGGGAAGGCCTCAGCCTCTATGCCCTGCTGTTGCCCTCAGAGTTAATGGGTGAGACAGGATGCTGGACTAGATGGACCACTGGTCTGATCCAGCAAGGCTCTTCTTAGGTTCTTAATTTATTAATAAACTCACGGAGCAACGCTGCAGCAGCCAGCTTTTCTGCTTTGGAAATGCAGGGAGGTGTTGGGAGTGGTATGAGGAGTCGGGGAATGGCTTTGAGCACACTCATCCCGCCGCCAGCCGACTGAAATCTGGGCTTCTAGATAAGATAATCAGGTGAATTGTTGTGCCTGTACACTCAAGGATCAGATTCTAGATGCCCTCAAACAAAAGAGCATGACAGACTTTGCATTTTACATAGATAGGGGCAGTCATCCTGAAACACGGGTCACGCTCCCGCGAGCGCCTCATTTACTGTTTGCAGAACAGCCATTATGTTAAGAATTTCTTTCCCCCAGGTCATTGTAGGTAGGTCTAGCCGGTTTCATCACTTCCCACCTAAGCTGGTTTTTAGTCATCCTCTCCGGGTCCGCCTTAAAGCGGAGATGGCATCAGAGCAACAGAAGCCGAGGAAGAAGAAACCCCATTCAGGAAGCAGGATAAACGCAAGTTCACGCAGGGGCCCACAAAAACCGCAGCTTGAAGGTTTCGGTTTTTCTGGGCATGAAATTTCTTGCAAAAAATGGACAGATCTCAATCTGTAGGTCAAAGACTCTGGCTGTCCTCGAAAACCAGATGCAAGGCCAAAAAAAAAAAAGCTCTCTCCTGAAAACCCCTCCATTGCCATCGACAGGGCCAGCCCTTCCCTGGGTACAAATGTTTATAGATAAAATACCTCCTTTCTGGATTTCATTCCAATCAGCACAGTTCCAATGATAAGGCATGGAGACTGTCCATCGGGATAAAGGGGAGGCCTTCTCAGCCGTTCCAAGGAGTCCCTGCTCTGTCCCTGGCTCAGAACAGCACAGGTACGCAGCAAGACCCCTCTGGAATGACAAAGCGGGTTTGAGATGCTGACCGTGGAGGAAGAATCAGAACAGATTCCCTTCTTCTCCAGTGCAAGTCTCAAAGCAACTTCTTAACAGAGGGGGAAAGCTCTCTCTGGGCATACAGAGGAAGAAGACTCAGACCAGAATCCGGCAGCGCTTTAGAAACCAGCAAGACTTTCAGGGGATCTCCTCCCCGTCCAGAAAGATCCCAGAGCCATCCACAGTGAGAGAGTTTATATTATGCCTTTTACACATACAGAATAAGCATTCAAGGGAAGGGGGGGGGGAATGATGTTTAAGC
>NW_015170303.1:300269-300787 GCF_001447785.1 Gekko japonicus | reverse complement strand
CCGCTCTTTTCTTGCAAGAGAGGAAAAGCACAGCAGGGTATGCGGCTGCCGCACATCTAGAAATGAATAAAGGCCAGCAGCAGAACGGCTACATCCAGTAGCTGGAAAGAGGCACAGATCTTCCAAGGCACCCTAAAGAACGCAGGGGAAAAAATTCATGGGGTGTCACATGGAAAGATGCAGCCTGCCAAAAGAGCCTCTTTCGAGCCTACACAGCATAGGATTATTGGCTGACTTCACTCAGACCCCAACGAAGGCCCAAAGCGGCTCACGTTCTCTATTCTATCCTCACAACAGCCCTGCGGGGTAGGTCAGGCCGAGAGGGTGCGGCATGCAGAGGTCGGGGTCTCACCTGTGGACGGCCACGGCTCGGCTCTGCAGGTACTTCTGAGCAGTCATGACGCCGACGAAGAGGAAGTCCTTGGCCGGGGGGCTGGGGCCCTGGGGCTGGGCGGGCTCTCGGGCCCACAGCAGGCCCCCCGGGGCGTCCCGGTGCAGGAGGAGCCCCCCCGCCTGCT
>NW_015170303.1:288326-299371 GCF_001447785.1 Gekko japonicus | reverse complement strand
CTGCCCGCGCATCCCCCAGCCAGCCAGCCAGGGCTCACTCCTTCGCCATGGCGCGCCGGGGGAGAAGGAAGAGGGCGGAGCGGCCGGAGGAGGAGACAGGGGAGGCGGAGGAAGCCCCTGCCCGGCGCCTCCCTCCCTCCCCGGGCAGCCCCAGCCGCCTTTGGCCTCCCCGCCCCCGGAGCCGCCGAGGAGGGAGGGAGGCCGGCAGACACGCAGCCCCGCTCCGTCC
This sequence comes from Gekko japonicus, assembly GCF_001447785.1. Lineage (NCBI taxonomy): Eukaryota > Metazoa > Chordata > Lepidosauria > Squamata > Gekkonidae > Gekko > Gekko japonicus. The sequence goes on along the minus strand of NW_015170303.1, from coordinate 299,142 downwards.
TCCTCCTCCTCCTACGCTGGCGGCGGCGGAGGGCGCGGCGAATGGCAAAGCCCGGCCTCCCCCCACCTCTCCTGTGACCCCCAACCCGCCTGAGAAGAGGAATCGTCCCCTCTCCGCCCACCCCCCAGTTTCTCTGCCTGGTCCCTGGTTTCTCACGTTCTGCTCGCCCTAGGAGAGCAGGGGAAGTGGCAGGGGACAACCCGGTCGAAGCCAAGGTCCCCTCCGCAGGCGCGCACAGACGTGCATCACTGGGTCGGCTGCTTTTGCACTGAGCCCCGAGGTAGGGCCCAAGACCGCCACGTGGCCTGCCAGGGTGTTTCCTGGTGTTGCCTTCCTTTCCCAGAGCACAGGCCGGGCCAGGAGCTTCACCTAGAGTTGCCAACCTTCAGTTTGGACCCAGAGAGCTCTTGGAATTGCCACTGGTTACTAGGGTTGCCGAGTGTGCCGCAGGATGGAGTGAGCTCCCGTCTCTAGTTCCAGCTCCTGCCAACCTAGCAGTTCGAAAGCAAGACATTGCAAGTAGATAAATAGGGACCACTTCGGTGGGAAGGGAACAGCGTTCCGTGCGCCTTGGTGTTTAGTCATGCCGGCCACATGACCACGGAAACGTCCTCGGACAGCGGTGGCTCTTCGGCTTTGAAACGGAAATGAGCACCGCAACCCTAGAGTCGGATTTGACTGGCTTTCGAGCAAGGGAACCTTTACCTTTACTAGGGTTGCCAGCAAGGCTCCCTCTAAGCTGTGGCGTCTTGCAAGCCAAAATTCCACTTTGTGAGCTGCTGGCATTGAAGTTGTGAGCGAGCGATTGGGCCGCTGCGTAAATTGGTCTGCTCTGGAGCCCTCCTTCCCCACCCAAGGCAAAGACGTGTGAGCCGGAGGCTAAAAAACTGCGAGCCAGCTCACACCATCTCAGCTTAGAGGGAACAGTGGTTGCCAGTCCCCAGGAGGAGGAGGAGAGTTGGTTTTTATACCCCACTTTTCTCTACCTGAAGAAGAGGAGATTGGATTTATATCCTGCCCTTCACTGCTACTCAGAGCGGCTTACAATCTCCTTCCCCTCCCCAAACAGGCACTCTGTGAGGTAGGTGGGGCTGAGGGAGCTCTTTTGAGAACTGCCCTTGAGAGAACAGCACTGAGAGAACCTTGTGATTGTCCCAAGGTCACCCATCAGCTGCAGGTGAAGGTGTGAGGAATCAAACCCGGTTCTCCCAGATTAGCGTCGGCGCTCCTAACCACCACACCAAACTGGCTCTCTGAAGGAATCTCGGAGCGCCTTACAGTCACCTTCCTCTCCCCACAACAGACACCCTGTGAGGTGGGTGGGGCTGAGAGAGCTCTGAGAGAGCTGTGACTGACCCAAGGTCACCCAACTGGCTTCATGCAGAGGAGGAGTGGGGAATCAAACCCGGTTCTCCAGAGTCTGCCACTCTTAACCACTACGCCACGCTGGCTCTCCCTTGCTGTCTCCCTAGGTGGTGGCTGGAGGTCTTCTTGATGGTCTCCAGATAACGGAGATCAGTTCCCCTGGAGAAAAATGGATGCTTTGGAAGGACTCTATGGCATTATACCCCACTGCAGTCCCTCCCCTTCCCAAACACTGCCTTCCCAGGCTCCACCCCCCAAAATCTCCAGGAATATCCAAGCCCAGAGCAGACGACCCTTTCGATCACACTACAGAGACCAGGTCCCCGGGAGAAGAGGGCTGCTTTGTGGAGATGGCCTCTGTGGCATCAAACACCTCCCCAAACCTTGCTCTTCCCTGGCTCCACCCCAAAATCTCCAGGAATTCCCCAACCCAGAGCTGGCAACCATATCTTCATCTTCCCCATATGTTCCCCTACGGGCACTACGGTCGGGGACGCAACATCTCCTGGTGACCCCAGGCCCCAAGGAGGCCAGGCTGGCTGCAACCAGGGCCACGGCTTTTTCGGTGGCGGCTCCTACCTGGTGGAACGAGCTCCTGGAGGAGATCCGGGCCCCTGCGGGACCTTGCACAGTTCCACAGGCCCTGTAAGACGGAGCTCTTCCGCCAGGCTTTTGAGTAGGAGCCGCCACTACCTTACCATCACTACTTTACCATCATTACCTCTACCATCATCGTCAACTGGCCCTGGGAGGAGTGAACGACAGTGCTGCGTGGAGCTGACCCCTCTGATCTGGGAGTACCATTTTCATGATGCCACCTTTTTATTGAAGACTGATCTGAAACATCTGTAGCACTTTATAGTTTTGTAATATTGTAACGACTGTTTTTTTTATTTATTTATTTTTCACATTTGTATCCCGCCCTCCACAATGGGCTCAGGGCGGCTAACAAGGACAAGGTAATTAGCCGTGCCATAATTAAAACATATAAAACATAATAAGAATATCCAACACTTAAAAACAACGGTGCTCAATCAATTACAGATATCATAAATCCAAGATGGAATCAACACAGTTCCAGGTGGTAATCCCATGACATTTGTGCCCAATGGCGATGGCTTATCGGATCTCCTTTACATTTTCCAGGTTCTTCCTCCGGGCCTCGTCGGTGCATCCTTTAAGATACCATGACGGTGGTGGTATAGTAGGGGCGGCAGCTCCTACTCAAAGGCCTGGCGGAAGAGCTCCGTCTTGCAGGCCCTGCGGAACTGCATACGGTCACGCAGGGGCCCGGATCTCCCCCGGGAGCTCATTCCACCAGGTAGGAGCCGCCACCGAAAAAGCCCTGACCCTGGTCGCAGCTAATTTGGTGTTCTGGGGCCCGGGATGACCAACAGATTTTGGGTCCCCGACCGTAGTGCTCTTGGGGGAACATGTGGGGAAAGGCGGTTCCTCAGGTAGGCTGGACCCTGGCCATATAGGGCTTTATAGGTTTTAACCTCTTTTATGTATTGGCATGTGCCCTATTTGTGAGCCGCCCTGAGCCCACTTGCGGGGAGGGCGGGCTATAAATTAAAATAATAAATAAATAAATAAATCTAACCGGAGCAGCAGAATAGTGCAGGAGGTACCGTCTTTTGGATCTGCAGGGCACATTCCCATTCAGAAACTGCAGCCTCCATCCCAGGAGGAAGTTTGGCTTTCAACTTCTCAAGTCAAGTATAAGCAGGGCACTTTTTGTAGAAAAAGCCCAGCAGGAACTCATTAGCATAATAGGCCACACCCTACAGCAGGAACTCATTAGCATAATAGGCCACACACCCCAACATCCCAGTTCATTAGCATATTAGGCCACAACCCCTTGTCTTCCCTTGACTTGTCCAGTTGCCCCACAGCTGCGGGATGCCTGGCAAGCTGGCCCTTAAATGCCTCCCCCATCCTTCCAGGGCCCCCTCCGGCCTGCCTGCTTCGGAGTCACGGGGTGTGTGTGTTTGCTCTCCAGGCCTTCCCTCTGTAGCCACGAGCACAGACGTTTTAGCTGTAGTGGGCGTGGCCAACTCTGAAGCCAGCCGGAACTCCGTTCCGGTGCGTTCCTGCCCCCAAATAGCCCTGAGTATAAGTTTATTGTCTTGGCCATAACATAATACATCAGCTTTCAACTTCTCAACATTTTGTAATTGACCCCCCCCCAATGGCAGCCGTTTGGGGGGCAGTCCCCCCACCTGTAGAGGCAGTGGCAGCCACTACCCATTAACAACACTCACAGCTGAATGTGAAAGCCCTGTAGGGTTTTCAAAGCAGGAGATGTTCAGAGGTTCTTTGCCACTCCCTGCCTCTGTTTAGAGAGCCTGGCATTCCTAGGTGGTCTCCCATCCTGGTCCGAACCAGGGCCAGCCCTGCTTAGTTTCTGAGATCTGCCAAGATAAGGCTACCCTGGCCCATCTAGATAAGGGCATTGTGGCTAGTGACAGATCTATTTTCCATGCATTTGTCTCATTCTCACAGCCTACTGGTTTCAAGATCTCACAGGGGAATGAACATTGACGTAGGCCTGCTAACCAAGAGATACTTACCAGCAGGAAGTCCCGTTGAAGTACGTCGTTGAATTTGTTTCTAAGTAAACAAGCCGAGGACCGGGGCTGGGCGTGTTTTGGGGCTCCCAACCCATAAATGGGCCATGTGCGGAACCACGCCAGACATCAGTTCAGTCTCCACAAACAAGAATCCGGAACTAACTTGTCATAACAAAACAGAAAACCAACAACAAGACGGATCACGTCAAACAGCAGACCAGCCTAAAACCCAAACTGTTGAAACCGTGTTGAGATTCCCCCCCACCACCACCATGTTAATGTCAAAACTGAAAATTAGATGTGACAGCCTCTTTTGCACATGAGCCCACACGGTCTGCTCTGGTACGTGCAGGTTTTTAATTTGAATATCAAGACCCGGGACAAAGTCATAAGCAAGCAGGAGACTTCAGGAGTCTCACATCATGCACAATCTCTTGGTCCCATTCTTTTAACTGGCGCTCGTTAAGCTGGCCTGAATCCAAGCCTTTGATAGGGAGCCAAATGACCAAGGACTATTTATTTTGCTCAGCAAGTTATCTTCAAGTATCCTTCGGATGATTGCACGGTCTGGGTCCGTTCTGATGTCCCCAGTCAGCAGCCTGTAGCCTGGAGATCAAATTAAATCTTTGGATTGCAACTATCAGGACTACTGATAGCCCCTTTCTTCTCTGCTATACACCTGGTCGGAGATAAACGTGAGGCTTGTATTGTGATGTGCACTAAACTGAGACTTAACCGGAGCAAGCTTGGACTGGGATCTGGGAGATCCTGGGTTACACACACAAAGCTGCCTTGTTCTGAATGAGACCCTGGGGTCCATCAAGGTCAGTACGGTCTACTCAGACTGGCAGGCGATCTGCAGAGTCTTAAGCAGCAATCTGTCACGTCACCCCACGACCTTTCCCTGGAGATGCTGGGGACCTTCCGCGTGCCAAGCAGATGCTCTACCACTGAGCCAAGGCCCCTCCCCTTCACATCGCAAATGTTCGGCAGGAACTCATTCGCATAATAGGCCACACCCAGCAGCAGAAACTCATTAGCATATCAGGCCACACCCCTGACAGCACAGCTCATTAGCACATTAGGCCGCACCCCTGTGTTACCAGAAGTGTGGCCATCCAGCCACACCCACCTTTTGCTTCTTATTCTGTTGACCTTGTTTGTTGTCAACACCCAGGGCCTTTTTTTGTAGCAGGAACTCCTTTGCATGTTAGGCCACACACCCCTAATGTAGCCAATCCTAATTAGTTTCTACTGCTGGGTGTGGCCTGTTATGCTAAGGAGTTCCTGCTGGGTGTGGCCAACTTGGGAGCCAGCCGGAAATCCGTTCCTGTGCGTTCCTGCCCAAAAATAGCCCTGTTCAAATCCCAGCAGTGCCATGGCGCTCACTAGAACAATATTTGAGCCCAGTAGTACCTCTGACCAATTCCCCCCCCCCGGCATAAGCTTTCATGAGTTGGGAGCTCACTTCATCAGATACAAATAGAATGAAGATCCATCAGCCCTCACATCTAGGTCAGACAGTGGGGGGGGGGGTTAAAAAGAAGGGTCAATCCGAGCCAGGATGCCAAGGCACAATGCTAACGCAATGCAACAGAGCCCATTAGGAGCCCTCAGTCCAACCATTCCCCTTCAGCCTAGCCTAAAATGGAGGAGGAGAGACCAGCATATGCCACCACGGCTTCCTTGGAGGAAGGGGAGGGAGAAAGAGATAAAAATGCACTAAGAATAAATATACCCAGTTGCTACAGTCTGATTTGCAGGGATGTAGGGAACTGCAATTTTATTTTGCCTGGGGCCTCTAGAAACCCCTGGGGCGCCCAGGCCTGCCTGTGGAGCGACGGGCACCAGTGGGCGCTTTGTTCTGTTTTTCTAGAACAGAGCTGAAGTTCCAGCCAAGAACCACACCATTCCCTGCAGGTAGCTACGAATGCAGTCTTGGCTCGGAGCGTTTCACTTGTAAAAGGAAATGTGGGGATATAATCCATTATTAAGACGTGCCAGAGGCCTGCTTTCCCCTTGCCAGCATCGTTATGAAACGAGTGGAAGCCTGGAGTGGTGAATGACAGGTAGAGATGGGAAATTACATCAGCGTGAGCGTCCCATGCTGGGCTTTTTTTGTTTGTTGCAAAACCAGAGCCAGCCTGGTACAATGGTTAGTGTCCAGCTAGGATCCGGGAGACACCGGTACAGATCTTCACTCTTCACTCTGCCGTGGAAACTTGGGCCAGTCACACTCTCTCTTAGCCTACCCTACCCTACCCTACAGGGTCCTTCTTGCAAGGATAAAGAATGGAACAGGGAGAACGGTGTTGTATGCCACTTTGGATCCCCACTGGGGGATATTTAAGCTAGATATTTATTCTGTGGTAGCGAATTCCATAAATGAATTATGTGTTGTTGTCTGAGGAGGCATTTCCTTTTCTCAGCAAAACTTAGCTGCTCATCAATTTAATTCAAGCTTTCCCCACTCCAAAAAGAGTTTGGGCTTCACCCATTACCAGCCCACAAAAGGGCCCTGTCATTCTTCTGTCCCCAGAGTATCGTCCCGCTGTAGCTCTGTAATTTTGATCCAGAAACATAACCTCCGTTTCGAAGCAATCTAAAACTTTGCCAATTGGGGCTCCTTGCTCTGCTCCCATGTTCGTGCCCAGAGTCCCTCCCTGGGAGATGTACAGGATGTGATGCAAGGCACACTGAAAACCAACTTTGTTACATAAGAAAACTGAACTACTGGGAGGTAATTCCTGCCACCGTGTTTCCTGATTTGTTTTCTGTCCTCTGTGTCTATTCATTCTTTGTCATTGGAGAAGGAGAAAAGAACAGATTTGTTTTTTAATAAACTAGGAGTAAGGCCCGGCCCGTTGTGGGAAGAAATACAATGAGCTCTAGAAGGAAGCCCCAGATGAGTGTCCCGACTGTGGCTGGTGGGGCGGCAGAGGGAAGGGGAAAATAGAGGGAGGCAAGCCATGTTTATTTCCTTCTGCTTAGCTATAAGGCGTACTAAGTGGGTAGTATGGGAGGGCAGCCTCATGGTAACAGGTATGGTTCCCTCCACCCCTGATTTATGTTGATTTGGGGTTATGCAGTGGTAGCTAAGGTAGAAAAGCACCTCCTCCTATGCCATGTCTTCTGGGTTCCAAGGGTCTGGAAAGCGGTTCCATAGCCAGTTACAGGGTTGCCCACTCTGGGTTGGGAAATACCTGTAGATTTGGGGGGGTAGAGCCTGGGGAGGGCAGGGTTTGGGGTGAGGACTCAGCAGGGTATAATTTCATAGAGTCCACTGCCCCAAACAGTCATTTTCTCCAGGAGAACCGATCTTGGAGATCTCCAGGTGCTGCCTGGAGACTGGCAATACTAAGGGGAGGGCCAGACCTGTAGATTTGAGAGGTAGAGCCTGGGGAGGGCAGGGTTTTGGGTGTGGAGGGACCTTAGCAGGGTATAATTCCATAGAGTCCACTGCTCAAAGCAGCCATTGTAATAGCTGGGAAATTTTCGGTAGGGGAAATGTGCTGTGGCTGGGGAACACTGTGATTTCTGGGGAACACTGTGATTTCTGGGAGATCTCCAGGCCCCACAGGTAGATTGGCAATTCCTGTGACCATTTAAGGGAAGATTGGGATATGTGTTTTACCTCAGGACACATTCAATGACTCCCAACAGCAACTGTTTAGAATATTGGAGGCGAGACTCAGGCAACGCAGCCAGTGGATAGGGACAGCTTCTGAGTGACAGATCAGGGAGCCAACTGATTTGGGAGCGTGTGGAATGTTCAGGAGAACTGTTTAGAATATTGGAGGCGAGACTCAGGCAACGCAGCCAGTGGATAGGGACAGCTTCCGAGTGACAGATCAGGGAGCCAACTGATTTGGGAGCGTGTGGAATGTTCAGGAGAGTCCATGACCAAGACAGAATTATTATATAGAGAGATGACCAAAGCTAGAGAGAGCTGCTATAGTGCAACTGTTTCAATACAGCCCTGACTCACTGCTGCAAGACATAGTGATGGCCCCCGGCTTAGATGGCTGGGGGGGGGGACTGGACAAATTCATGGTAAGCCCATCACCCTAACCTGGATTGCCCAAGTGAGCCTGATGTTATCAGGTCTTGGAAAACTAAACAATGTTGGCCCTGGTTAGTACTTGGATGGGAGACCGCCAGGGAAGTTCAGGGTTGCTACTCAGGGGCAGGGAACAGCAAACCACCTCCGAACGCCTCTTGCCTTGAAAACCCTGTGGGGTTGCCGTAAGTTGGCTGTGACTTGGCAGAGCTTTCCATCACAAAGCCCATCAATGGCTATTAGCCATGAGAACCAAGCAGAACGTCAATGTTCAGAAGCAGTTTTACATCAAACATCAGTTAATGGTGACAATGCTGGGCCCTATTGGTGGCTTTCGTAGAAGTATCAGGTAGGACACTGGGGAGAACAGGATGCTGGATGAGCGGTCAGAGTGTCAGGTTAGGGTTGGGGAGACCCACGTTTGAATCCCCACTCTGCCACGGAAGCCTGCTGGGTGACCTTGGGCCAGTCACACACCCTCACAGGGTTGTTGTGAGAACAAAATGGAGAAGAAAAAGACATGAGAAGGGCAGAGTGGCAGTGAATAGCTATGTAAACACCTGTACAAAGTTTGAGTCCAGCGGCACCTTCAAGACCAACAAAGTTTTATTCAAGGTATAAGCTTTTTATTAGTTGTTGTAGATTTTCGGAGCTGTATGGCCTTGTCTTGGCATTGTAGGACCTGACGTTTTGCCAGCAGCTGTGACTGGCATCCTCAGAGGTATAACACAGAAAGATGGAGTACTCTCTGTGTCAAGGTGAGAAGAAAAATGGTAGGGAGGTAATTTATACCTACTCAGGAAGGTGGGGTAGGGCTGAGTCATTATCTTGTAGGAGTTCCCTGGGCTGTGACATGCGAATGGAGGAGCTTTCCTGAGGAGGTTCTTTTGCATATATGGAATGGCTGTTGAAATTCTAACCTTATCTGTAGTGCTATTGTAAGATGTAGAGCATTTTGTTTTTTTCAGGACAGGAAACCATGCCCTATCTCTTCTGTCTTTTGCCAATTGTAGCATCTGTTGTATTTTCCTGATGGGTCTGAATACTGTTTGTAGGTTGTGTTTTTTCATAAGTTTTCACATCTGATCAGCGCTTCCTTTGGCATATGGCAAATAAATGGCAAGACTTGGGTGGCATCACTGAAGAAGCATTGTCTGGGCAATTGCCACACGAGAGCTTTCATTTCAAGGGCAAAGGCTGGAACTAAGGAACCCCACGCTCCTTCACAACCAGAGAGGGTGCAAAAGGAAGATCCAGTGTATATAAATTCAAAGAGGAGGGTGCCTTGGCATTTAAAGCAAAACAAACAAAATCACCCTGAGCCAAGGGAAAAAAACGACATGCCCTAAAATTGCGAGAACGTTCTGATTGGGTAAAATGGGAGCCAACATGGTTTGGAGGCAACTTCCCCGAGTAAAAACAAAAAAGCCAGCTAACAGAATGCCTGCAGATCTTCCCAGAGTGCTTGGCAGAAGAAAGACACCCTGTGAGGTAAAAGAAGAAGAGATTGGATTTATACCCTGCCCTTCACTACCCAAAGGAGTCTCAGAGCGGCTTACAAACTCCTTTTCCCTTCCCCTCCCCTCCCCACAACAGACACCCTGTGAGGTCGGTGGGGCTGAGAGAGCGCTGACAGAAACTGCTCTTTTTCAAGGACAGCTCTTATGAGAACCACGGCTTGCCCAAGGTCATCTAGCCAGGTGCAAGTGGAGGGGTGGGGAATCAAACCGGCTTCTCCCAGATTAGAGTCCGTGCACTTCACCACGACACCAAACTGGCTGAAGGTACCGAAGGCAGGACAGATGCGCAAGATGAGACTCCTAATCATGAGCACAAGCAGCAGGGCATAGAGGCTGAGGCCGTCCCCCGATGTTGCCTCCTGGTATTCAAAGGTTTAGCATATTCAGCATTAACAGCACCTCTTTGCACTCTGAGGGTCTCGGGTCCAGCCACTGGCATTTCTGGTTAATGGACTGCAGGGGGCAGAGGTTCATTCTACTGACTGCATTTACATCTCCATCTTTCTCCCCAGAGGGCCAGGGACCCAAAGCAGCTTACATCAATCTCTTCTCCATTTTATTCTCACAACAAGCCTGTGAGGTAGGGTAGACTGATAGTTTGTGATGGGGTCATGCAGGCAGCTTCCGTGGCAGAGGAGTCAAACCTCGAGCCCCCCAGATTCTAGCCTGACACCACACTGGGCTGGGAAAGATCTCTCTGCCTGAGCGTTCAGAAAGCGACGTCCAGGCAAACCAGCCATTACTGAGCTAGCTGGGATGGGTCCAGCTTGGATATACGGCATCTTCTTACATTACCTCACACTTCCCGCAGTATTGTATAAGGCCAGAGGTCCATCAGTGGCTATTAGCCACAAGGTATAGATAGGGACTCTGGGGCAAGTGATGCTCTGTCATCTTGGTGCTTGGGGGGGTCAACAGTGGGAGGGCTTCTAATGTCCTGGCCCCACTGGTGGACCTCCTGATGGCACCTGGTATTTCTGGCCACTGTGTGATACAGAGTGTTGGACTGGATGGGCCTTTGGCCTGATCCAACATTGGCATCTCTTATGTTCTTATGTTCTTAACTTGGAGGGCATGTAGAGGAAGAAGAGAAGAAGAACAGATTGGATTTATACCCCGCTCTTCACTATCCAAAGGAGTCTCAGAGCTGCTTACAAACTCCTTTCCCTTCCCCTCCCCTCCCCTCCCCACAACAGACAACCTGTGGGCAATGTTCCCTCTAAGCTGTGGAGTCTTGTGAGCAAAAATTCTACTTTGTGAGCTACTGGCATTAAAGTGGTGAGCGAGCGATTTGGCTA
>NW_015170303.1:283489-287864 GCF_001447785.1 Gekko japonicus | reverse complement strand
CCTGCTTCCGGCCGCCCCGCTTCCGGCCCTCATTCAGCCAGGAGGAGGCAGGAGAAGAGGGAGGGTAAGTTGCTTCCTCCCTGCCTCTCCCCACCCCTGCCTGCCTGGGGCCAGGGAGGGCCTTCGCGGGGCTTCCTTGCACTCCCGCCAGCCTTGCAGATCCACCACCATCATGGGGCTCGGCAGTGGAGCTCCAAGGCCGGCGGCGGCGGACGGGACCGTTGGGGCGGGGTGTGTGGCCTTGACACACTTCTGGTGATGTCAGGGTGTGTGGCCTTATGACACACTTCCGGTGATGTCAGGGGGTGTGGCATATGCTAATGAGTTATGCTAATGAGTTCCCCTAGCTCTTTCTCTATGAAACGACCCCTGCAGGGTATAAATGAAGAGGGATAGAAAAACAAAATTATTCTGGCCATTTCAGGGCAAGCCAGCTCTGAAAAGGTGCCCTTGGGCTTCAACCAACCCTGTAGACGCTGGGGAAAAAAGCACACACACACACACACACACTTTTTTGCACATTCAAAGTAACAGTGGAAAAAAGATCAAGCTGGGCAAGCGAGCACCGTCGTCTGTGTCACAATTATTTCCAGCCACCCTCCCCCTTTTTTCCAGGATGACGCAGATGGCTTGCAGCTTCCTCCAGATTCCCAGCACCCAAAGCCGCTCCGCTTGGCCTGTGGCTGGGCCAGCTGTTTCAGACAGCTTCGTTCCTCCTTGGCAGCCACCGGGCAAGCGCCAACCAGGCTGCTCGCATGCTTGGAGTTGTGATCGATGGAGACGGCCCTAGATCATTCCGCCGCTTTTTGGAAACCTGGGCCAATGCTGCCCTCCTGAGGGCTCAGCAGACACGAAACACAAAACGCCTGGCCCTTGCCAGCCGGCAAGCCAAACCGCAACATTTGTTCGTCTCTCTTGAAACAAGGAAGTTGCTTTGCTGAGATCCGGGCCACACCTCCCCCCCCCCCCCCCAATTAAAGTTGGACTCACACTCAAAAGGACTTTGTGCACACACAGCTGGGAATGGCCCCTCGGATACTCACACATGCGGCTTGGAATGCCCTTCAGGTCCTCCTCCCCCCCTCTGTCGCTGTGCCAGGCAGAAAAGCTGATTTACAACCATAATGCTACCACCTTCCTGCCCTTTCAAATGCAGATGTGTTCTCCACCTCTGTTAACTGGCTCCTTTTCCTTTGTGCTCTGCACAGAGAAGCAAAACACCTCCCCTCTGGGATCCCTCTCCTGGCCTCCCCTTGTTAACACACACCCCTTCTATATACCCAGGTATACATATTTCTGCCAAATGATTCTTGGCAGCAGTGTTCCCTCTAAGCTGAGTTAGTGTGAGCTAGCTCACAATTTTTTAGCCTCCAGCTCACACATTTTTGTCTTAGCTCAGGAAGGATGGCTCCAGAGCAAACTAATGTATGCAGTAGCCAAATCGCTCGCTCACAGCTTTAATGCCGGTAGCTCACAAAGTAGAATTTTTGCTCATGGGACTCCACAGCTTAGAGGGAACATTGCCCAGGTATACATATTTCTGCCAAATGATGCTTGGCAGCAGAGTTCCCTCTAAGCTGAGTTAGTGTGAGCCAGCTCAGTTTTTTAGCCTCCAGCTCACACATTTTTGTCTTAGCTCAGGAAGGATGGCTCCAGAGCAAACTAATGTATGCAGTAGCCAAATCGCTCGCTCACAGCTTTAATGCCGGTAGCTCACAAAGTAGAATTTTTGCTCACAAGACTCCACAGCTTAGAGGGAGTGTTGCTTGGCAGAAGTGTTAATTTCATGCAGTGCTAAGGGAAATGTTAGAGTCATGCATCTGACGAAATGAGCCCCCCCCCCAATTATACCACAATACATGTGTTTGCCTTTAAAATGGCACTAGATCCTCTTTCTTATACACCCAGGGCAAGCGGATCGCCACTTCGGGGTCAGGAAGATTTTGTTCTCCAGGACAGTTTGGCCAGGGATCCTGGATTCCCCCCCCACACACACACACCTTCTGGGCATGGAGCAGGGGTCAGTGGGGTCGGGAGGTATTTGTGAATTTCCTGCATTGTGCGGGGGTTGGACTAGATGACCCAGGGATCCCTTCCAACGCCGTGATTCTATGATTAAGGAGGCTACTGCAGTCACCCTCCAGAATTATGCACCTCAAGCACCCCTCAAAATAACAGGTGGGCACTTTCTGCCACTCACCAATCACCCACCGTGAAGGCAGTGGGAGACAAAACACATGACCCCAAAGTTCTACATCAGTAAAGTAAAAGGTAAAGGTTCCCTTGCTCGAAAGCCAGTCGAATCCGACTCTAGGGTTGTGGGGCTCATCTCCGTTTCAAAGCCAAAGAGCCAGTGCTATCCAAAGACGTTTCCGTGGTCATGTGGCCGGCATGACTAAACACCAAGGCGCACGGAACGCTGTTACCTTCCCACCGAAGTGGTCCCTATTTATCTACTTGCAATTTCTTGCTTTCGAACTGCTAGGTTGGCAGGAGCTGGAGCTAGAGACGGGAGCTCACTCCATCATGCGGCACCCGGGTCTCGAACTGCTGAACTACTGACCTTCCACAGCCTGCAGTTCAGCGTTTTAACTACTTGAGCCACCGCAGCTCTCTACATCAGTACAGTGAGGATAATGACCTACTTCACAGGACTGTTAAAAGTACATAAATGATACTGAGAACCATGCGTGTTTGACAGATGTCTTGGTGTGTACAAAGTAAGAATCGTTGCCCTTTCTCCATTTTCTCTTTGAAGCACATTTGATTCTGTGGCCCACGTAAAATGTCAATGGTAAAAGTCTCACTTTTAATCAGAAGAAACTTTTGCAAAAGGTGTGAAATGGTAGTAAGTCCAAAGGGAAACCAGGCAGTGGCTTGCAAATTATGAGGCGATGAAGGATACCGAAGATAGGTATTGTTACTTTAAATTTAATTTTACTGGCTGTGTATTAAAATATATATTTTAAGAAAGGAATAACTATAACGGTGTACACTTTCTTTGTTTTTAATTTGTGATCTCAGACTGTTTGCTCTGTATATGGGTTCTGATTACATGTTGTTGCATTTTTTAAAATATAAATGGTAAAGAAGTATTTGAAACGTGTGAGAACACAGCTAAACATAAGCTTTCTGCCTGCCTTCAGCAGACCTTCGTCCCAGTTTTCTCTTACCAATGATGTAGCTTCTAGATTTGTCTCTAGGGCTAGCTAAGATTTTCCATACGCCAAATGTAGTCATTCTCTTTCCCCCCCCAGAGTCTGAAAGACGGGGGGGGGGAATAACCCACCATCTGTTCAAAATTTGGCATCTGTTTCACACACCTTGGAGGATTAAGGTCTTTTGCTAAATCCAGACTTTAAAAAAAAAAAAAAAAGTGAAAAAAGCCTTGAAATCAGCTCTGTGCTGCTCCCTGGCCAGTCATGGAACAGAGACAATTCTCAAAGTTTTGAGCAGAAGATGGACAAACTCTTTGGGGTTGTGTGAAAATAAAGCATTCTGGTCTGTTAAAACAACTCCCCCCCCAAAAAACGGGCTCTTCCTCCTCCGTCAAGCGCACTCGCTGATGTCCCCAAATCTCTAGAAAGTGACGGCAAAGCCCTTGTCACCCCAGACTGCCACTCTACTGATAATCAAGGAGCCCTGCTTTTTTTTAGACTGGCCTGCAACGTCAGAGGGGATGGACTGTTTCAATCTTCTGTGGTTTTGCATTATTGCTTTTCAATCTTCCCCCTTATACATTTTTTATATCATCAGATACAGGAGGTTTGTAGACACAGAGGCCCTCCCCAAACCCTTCTGAGTACTAGGCAGCCTTGCAAACAGCAATCTAAACAAACTACGTTTAACTATTCAAAATACAAAGTTCCTTACAGTAAATCAGACTACTGGACCACCAGCTTAGTGCAGTCTATTCTGATGAATGGTTACTAGGCCCCAGAAGAAGAAGAGATTGGATTTATACCCCGCCCTTCACTCAGAGTCAGCTTACAAATTTCCCCTCCCCACAACAGACACCCTGTGAGGTAGGCGGGACTGAGACAGCTCTTTCAACAGCAGCTCTGACAGAACTATGGCTTGCCCAAGGTCATCCAGCAGCTGCGAGTGGAGGAGTGTGGAATCGAACCATGTTCTCCTAGATTAGAGTCCGCGCGGAGACCCCATCCTCACTGCTGGTAAGATCCTTTTAAACTGGAAACGCCAGGGATTGATTGAGCCTGGGACCTTCTGCATGCAAAGTAGATGCCCTGCCTCTGAAACTCAGTCCCTCCCTATTAACTAAATGGAGCTCATCTCTATGACTAGTGCAGGGCAGTGGCTGAAGTGTTGGACCAGGATCTCGAAGACCCAGGTTCGAACCCCCCCCCCCCCGGCC
>NW_015170303.1:276111-283258 GCF_001447785.1 Gekko japonicus | reverse complement strand
AACCATCTCATCCTTTGCCGTCCCCGTCTTCTTTGGCCTTCAATCTTTCCCAGCATCAGGGTCTTCTCTAGTGAGTGCTCCCTTCTCATTTGGTGGCCAAAGTATTTGAGCTTCGTTTTCATTATCTGGCCTTCCAGGGAACAGTCAGGGTTGATTTCTTTTAGGATTGACTGATTTGATCTTCTTGCAGTCCAAGGGACTCTCAAGAGTCTTCTCCAGCACCATAGTTCAAAAGAATCTATTCTTCGGCGCTCGGCCTTCCTTATAGTCCAACTCTCGCAGCCATACATGACTACTGGGAATATCATTGATTTGACCATGCGGACTTTTGCTGGCAGGGGGATGTCTCTACTTTTTATGGCTATAAAGAAACCTCTAAGCCCCAAGACTCTTAGGAACCCTGGTGCAGCACTCCAACTTCCTCAGTTTCATCCCATCCTTTATGCAAAGGATTGCACGCTGCTAAGCCCTCGATACCAGCTCCTGGACCAGACTGACTCCAACTGGGACCCACCGCTACCAAGTGGGAGGAAATGTTTCTCCTTCCAACACAGAGGGACCTCCCCCCGCCCCCCAGGGCTACGGATAAGGAGCACCAGGAATTCAGCTCATCAGCGGAGCAAGCGTTTTGCATGCAAAATCCCCAGGCCTAATTCCCAGCGACTCCAGTTTAAAGCAACAGAGGTACCATGGATAGGAAAAGACCTCTTACCTGGAGGCCTCGGACAATCAGGGCAACTAGTTAGATCAGTGGTCCAACTGCATAGAAGGTGGCTCTCAGTGTATTTTGTGTCACTATTTCTCTCTAGACAGAAGTTTCCGAGAAGTGATGTGCAGCCTCAAGGTGTCTTTTCGCATGTATGCTTGAACACTCCTGCTCCAGCAGCGCCCTTCTGCACACACACAGCTAGCATGTCAAGATGGCGGTTGAGCGCACCTTTCCCCACGACATGCCATTTCCCATGCACAGGGTGCTGTTTTCCTGCCCACAGAGCATTCAACCACTCAAGCCCCATAGTCCGGGAAAAGTGTTACCCCTTGGAGATGGTCAGAGATAGAATTGCAGCTACATGCCAGCCCGCCGTAGCATCTGAGCTGTGAGGGAGTTAAAAAGTTATTGGGTGTTTGGGGCCTGCTCTTCCTTCCTCTCTCCTGTCTGGTCTGCAAAAAGGCAAATGATTGGTTAAAGTGCAACTTTAAATTAATTCATGCACACAGGTCAATCCACAAGCACTGGCAAGCGCCACCTTCCACTAATGTTAAAGAAGATTATGGTCTAAAGCAGAGGTGTCAAACTCATTACGAGGGCTGGATCTGACATAAATGTCACTTCGTTGGGCTGGGCCAACGCGGAGCTTACCAGCTACTGTCCTTTATATGGTTTCTGTCTCCGGTACCTGGCATTACGTTTTATGGCACACATGGCCCGGCCCGACAAAGTGACACCAGCAGCTGCCTGTGGAGAAGTGGGGAATCAAACCCGGTTCTCCTAGATTAGTTTGTGCTCCTAAACACTACACCAAACTGGCTCTCCACGGTGTTGCCGCCATGGGGAAACCTTCTCTGCAGGAGCAAAATACCATCAGAGTGTAAAGGGGGAAAAGGTAACGGTAAAGGTTCCCTTGCTCGAAAGCCAGTCGAATCCGACTCTAGGGTTGCGGTGCTCATCTCCGTTTCAAAGCCGAAGAAGCCAGTGCTGTCCGAAGACGTTTCTGTGGTCATGTGGCCGGCATGACTAAACACCAAGGCGCATGGAACGCTATTACCTTCCCACTGAAGTGGTACCTATTTATCTACTTGCAATTTCTTGCTTTCGAACTGCTAGGTTGGCAGGAGCTGGTGTCATGCGGCACCTGGGTCTTGAACTGCTGTACTACTGACCTTCCACAGCCTGCAGTTCAGCGTCCTAACCGTAAAGGGGAAACACCGGCGTAAATCGGGGTGGTGGTGGTGGTTTCGGAATGAATGTGTGCCAGGGCACCTTCAGTTGGACATGGGTCTATTCAGCAACATGTCTGCAAGATACACAAGCATATCTCTCTGCTTCGCACCTTATGGTGGCAGAGAGCTCCATACCTCTGGCAAACATGTTGCATGAAATCAATCAGCCACACCCTTGACAATGCAGCCCTTTCTCAGGAAACAAGATTTAAACAATAATCGAAGGATCACATATTGCTTCTTCTCTCGGATCCCCCCCCCGTTTCCCTTGCCTCTATGAACCCGCCCCCAAATCCTCTTTCGCACTGACATTTCCATTGTAACCCACCTGAGGGAGGAGAGATTCTTGTGTCTATCAAGGGCCCGTGACAGCAGATGACACTAAACCAACAACCTGCATAGATGCATTTAAGATTCCTGATGCAAAGAGACCAGAGGACACGCTTTCCCCAGAGTAAGCCACGCCGTTAGACTTTACAGCTTGCATCCGACACATTTATCAAGCTCAAATACATGTTTCTCCATAGGGAAAAAAATGCCATAGAAACATCTATACCGCAAATATCATATTATTTTCCTTCATACAAAGCAGATAACATTAAAAAGGTGACGTGGCAAGAACTGCTTCCCCCCTCCTGGCTGACTTAGCTTCAGTGGTCCCCAGTGGCACGCTGGCCATTTGTAAGGACGACGTCATTCCGTGCTGCTTGCGACGCGGAGCTAGCGGACCTCGTTCGCACCCATTGCAGCCGCACCCAAGAACCATTCAACGTAACCTGAAAGTGCATGAAAGCATGGCAGAGCTATATGCAGACTAAGACAGGTGCCCCCACAAAGAGGGGAAGAAAAACTACACCAACCAAGCAAAAACCTCCAAAGGAAGTTCAGAAAACTAGTTAAGGGCCAGAAGTTTAAAAATTTTGGTGTTTTCAGCTTTTTGGCCCTTAACTAGTTTTCTAAACTTCCTTTGGAGGTTTCTGCTTGACTAATACAGGTGCAACAGGTAGCCCTCTTGAGGATTTCAGTCTCCCTGAAAAGCAAGTCCTGGAAACTGGATTTAGAAGCACTCATTTAATTCTAAAGAAATTAAAATTAAATTTTAAGAGTTTCTTTGCACCAGCAGAGAACTTTAAGGGAGCCCAAAAGGGCTCTGGAGTGCTGGACAAGCGGCATTCACGAGGCGCACCATGTCCCACGCCTCGAAGCAAACCGTGTTGGCTTGACAGCTGGCTATGGCACTTTCTCTGACCTCTTAACTCTCAGAGCACCAAAAGGAGTGCATACTTCGGCTTTCGTATCTGTAATGTGCAAAGGCTGGAGCAACAACAGGAAAAGAAAAACCCCTTCCCTTTCCCCCTGCAGACAACCTCAGCCGCATGTCGACCCTCAAGACAGCCACGGTGTGCAGAAGGGGAATCTGTGGGAAGGCTTAAACCAGCAGCAAAATAAGGTAAGGCCACTGGCTCAACTAAACTGCTCAGCTATTGCCAAGAGACGTAAAAAATGAACTGGTAGTAGCCTGAAAATGCTTCCTGCTCACGATGCACCATTTCTTTCATGCACTTTGGGTCATGGTCAACCGCGTTAAAAGCTTTTGTTCCACACGCATTTGAGGCTGCTACGGAACTGCGGTGGCCCTCTCTACCGAACCTCTCACCAAGCAACCTGCAGACAGCAACAACTGAAGGGGTACACAGTCAATCCTGGCTGGCGTAGATGGGAACCACCAGCCAAGTTAGCGTCATCCACCTGAAGAAGGGCCTCTGCGTCCCGGTCGCCATGCACAGGACCCGCCACCTTCTCCCGAGAGGGGGTTGTAACCTGGGGTAAGAGAGAGAGAGAGACTCTGTCACATGGCCAGTCAAACACAGGAGTCAAGCAGAGGGAAGAAAACGAGGAATGCTCCGAAGCAGAGGAGGGCAAAGGGCAAGGCCAACCGAGCAGGCCGTATTTATTGTGTCACCCATGCTGTCTGACTACCTTTCACCAACTCCGCCTGTGCCCCCCCCCGTGTGCCATCCTGCATGACACACCCACTGAATGCCATGCGGCTAATGCAAAACTTAACAGTGTATTTTTGTACTATGTGGGATTTAAGATCATACGCATGTATGCAAGTGCTGCCAAGCTGCAACCAATTTATGACGATGCCCCAGCAAGGGGCTTCCGAGGCAAGTCAGAAGCAGAGGCGGTCTGCCGCCATGGCCTTCCTTGGTGGTCCCCCCAATCCAAGTACTGACCTTGCTGAGCTTCTGAGACGAAGCTATACCAGGCCATTTTCCCTTCCATTCAAGATGGGACATAATGTGTATATTATCCATACTTGGAGTGCAATCTTATGTTACCCCCTTTTATGTGTGCGGGTATCCTCTTTGCCCAAGTGACACAATCAGTGCGTGTATTCGCAATCATTTGCTGCGTGTTCACCTATTAAAAGAGATTTTATTGCTGGGGGAGGCTCCACGGACCAAATACTTATCAACACTGCTCTTCACAAAATATGGCAACATTTGTTGGATGCACAGGCTTGGTTTTCTCCACGTACACTGGTATTTACGTCTGTTTATAAAAATGTTACAATTTTACAAAGGTTTTCAAAACTGAAAAAGGGAAGAATGGCAGATTGGGGTGCAGTGGGGGAGACAAGATCGTAGAATCATAGAGTTGGAAGGGACCTCCAGATGCATCTAGTCCAACCCCCTGCACAATACAGGAAATTCATAAATACCCCCCCCCTCTCACAACCCCAGTCACCCCTGTTCCATGCTCAGAAGACAGCAAAAAACCTCCAGGATCCCTGGCCAAACTGCCCTGGAGGAAATTGCTTCTTGACCCCAAAGTGGCGATCAGCATTTCTCTGGGCATGTAAGAAAGGGCCATGAGAACTAAGCACTGATGCAAGTTTCAACCCTTCCTGCCCTCCCTCTCATGATCTGCCTAAGTTCATAGAATCAGCATTGCTGTCAGATGGCCATCTAGCCTCTGCTTAAAAACCCCCAAAGAAGGAGAGCCCACCACCACTTTGGTGTAGTAGTAGGAGCCAGTTTGGTGTATTGGTTAAGTGTGTGGACTCTAATCTGGGAGAACCGGGTTTCCCTTTTGTAGTGTTTGTAGCAATAAAGCAATAAAAATGTCAAAAAAAGAAAAGAAAGGGCAGTTCTGGGAAGAGCTCTCTCGTCCTTGAAAGGGCAGTTCTAACTTCCAGTTTCGGCGACTCCCTCAATGGGTGCGCTCCATCGAGCTTCGATGTGAGCGCCCCAAAATTGCGGCGGATGGGAGGGGACTCGGATGGTTCCGAGCCCCCCTAGAGGCCTTCTAGGGGTCTCTTAACCTGGGGTGCGGGAGGTGCCTCTTCCAAGGCGATGGCCGAAGAATTGAGGCTCCTCCTTACTCCAATAGGTCCCGTCGCCACGAGAACCAATATGGAGAATAGAGGCGCATGCTGGACGATGCGGGTAAGTGATCCAGTGCAACGTTGTCCTTTCCACTCTTTAAAAAATCGCCGGAATGAACCATGAGTCTTTGCAAATCACCGAAAGCTAAACAAGCGGTGAAGCAGAGAATCCAATCCAAAGCCCCTAGCAGATTTGGAAGGAGGGGAGGAGGTGGGGAGTCCCCCCCTTAAGAAAATAGCGGCTCTTAAGTGACAACTAGGTGGCAAGTGACGGTTCCGGCTACAAAATCTTCAAGTTAGCCGAGCGGGGTGCAAAATAGCATAAAGCGAAACAAAACTAGTGGACTTTCAGATTGTTTAAATAGACCGTACCTTGTGTAAACAATGTCAATGAGAGGAGACAAAATGGCGCTTTAAAAAATACCTTCTCCAGGAACGGCTAGCTCAGTGACCTCGGCTCTTAAACCGGAAGCAGTTGCTGACTTCCCAAACATGATGGCTACAGTGTTGCGTCCTCTGTTGGACCAGATGACTAACATCAATGATAAGCTGAACTGTTTCCAGTAACAACTGGTGGATACAGTTAAAAGGGCAGATGAAACCGACAAAGCGGTGAAACAAGTTGATGCTAAGGCAAATTTTATTAATCAGAGACTGGAGGTCGTGGGAAAAGAGCAGATCTCCGATAAAGAGCAATTGTTACAGCTTCAAATAGAGAAAACATTATACATCTTGCGATTTCAGGGTATCCCAGAACAGAAAGGGGAGAATTTAAAGGAATTATTAAGCGAAGCATTGGCACCAGTGACAGACCTCAAAGCGGATTTTCTACAAAGCGATATGGACATGGTTTACTGAACCTATCCCGATTTTATCAAGAAAAATAAACTGCCTGGTGAAATATTTGTTAACATCTCTAGTAGACCTTTTGAAACCCCTGAAAATCAAAGGTGAAGAAGCGAAGATCTTAAAGGATATTCCATTTGAGATAAGAAAGAGGAGACGACAATATAAAAACTTAACCTCTTTTTTACATAACCATTCCACTCCCTTCAGGTGGACATTTCCAGAAGGTCTTATTTTCAACTATAATGGTAAAAAGGAGAAGATTGACTCTGCCCAGAAAGCAAAGATATTCTTGGAGCAGCAGCAAACAGCGTCCAATTACAAACGGAAAACAGAGGACAGTATACAAGCAGATGAAAAGAATGATCATGAGTCTGAAGACAGTATAACTATCCCTGACAGCTCCTCTGAAGGTTCTGATTCTGAAAAAGGAGTAGCGGCTCCTAAAACTCTTGAAGTCCAAACTAAATACAAGAATAAGCACAGGAGATATTTAACGTAATGTAATGAAATTCTGAAAGGTTACTTTGTATTTGAAACTATGATGTACCCAATTTGGCTAAATGGGCTTCACTTAGCTTTATTAATTTTGATGAAATATGGCATTCAGTATTATTCCTTTAACCTTTTTTCTCTTTATATCGATATAGTAGGAATGACTAACAAGAATTTTGTAGATATGATGATCCTTGCTTTATCTTTATATGTTATTGGTTAGTGTTAGCACCCGTTATTTCCTTTCCTTTTTGTAGTGTTTCTAGCAATAAAGCAATAAAAAGAAGAAAAAAAGAAAAAGAAAAAAGAAAGAAAGGGCAGTTCTGTCAAGAGCTCTCTCAGCCCCACCTACCTCACAGGGTGTCTGTTGTGGGGAGGGGAACGGACAGGAGTTTGCAAGCCGCTCTGGGACACCTTTGGGTAGTGAAGGGCGGGGTATAAATTCAATCTCTTCTTCTTCTTCTTCATGAG
>NW_015170303.1:271214-275848 GCF_001447785.1 Gekko japonicus | reverse complement strand
TGATTTAATTTCAACCCGTTGGTTCTGGTCCAACCTTCTGGGGCAACAGAAAACAAACTCCGCACCATCCTCTAGATGGCAGCCCTTCAAGTACTTGAAGATGGTTATCATATCACCTCTCAGTCGTCTCCTCTCCAGGCTAAACATCCCCAGCTCCTTCAACCTTTCCTCATAGGGCTTGGTCTCTAGACCCCTCACCATCTTCGTTGCCCTCCTCTGGACACGTTCCAGCTTGTCTATATCCTTCTTAAATTGTGGTGCCCAAAACTGAACACAATACTCTAGGTGAGGTCTAACCAGAGCAGACCAGATCACTTCCCATGATCTGGATACTATACTTCTGTAGAGCCCAAAATTGTATTTGCCTTTTTTGCAAAGATGAACACTGGGGAAGAAAAGGGGACCAAAGAGAGCCTGCCCATGTCCTGGGCTGGTGTTACCAATGCTCTGTGTGGCTCACTCAGGACACCTGAAAGCATCTTTCTCTATTCTATCACAAGATAATCAGCAAGTGGACCCTGGATGCCAAACAGGTACATTTCTGATATGCTCTCTCCTCCCTCCAAGGCAGCTTGCCATTCCAGGCACAGGGAGCACCCCATGGAAGTGTGGTGTGATGGGGGCCAGGATGATAGACCAGGATCTGGGAGACCTAGTGAGTCCTTGGCTCAGTTGCACATAATCACCTTAACACACCTCACAGGGTTGTTGTGAGGATAAAATGGAGGAGAGAACGGTATAAATCGCTGTGGGTCCCTGTTGGGGGGGAAGGCAGGGTATAAATTAAGTAAATAAAACACAATGAGAAGTGCACCAAAAGAGCCATAGAGACTGTCAGTCAGGAGCAGCCGCCTCAGGCTTGCAGCTTACCACCACTTCGTAAAGGTTTCTTCTCTGATTTTGGTTTCGGGGCAGCAGCTGATGTCGAAGGTCTGGGGTCAGGTTCTTCCTGTTCGGAGAAGATGTCAGACAGCTCCTAAGTTGGACATCCTGACCAGCCGCCTCCACCCCACCCCAAAGCCGAGACTCACCGCCAGGTTCTGTCCGAGAGTCACCTTGTAACTTTTGCCTTCTTTCATGCTTTCCCACTTGGCTATCTTTTGCCTTCTCTTCTCCTCTTCGCGCTAAGACACAAAGGCAGATTTGAGTTATAAAGGTTAGGCCTGGCCTGATCGGATCCCTTCACCCTGAATGCCTCCCCTCCACTCCGAGTCTGCTGCCAGCCTGGTGGTACATAATGGGCAAGGGGGAGAGAGAAGAAGAAGAGGGGAAAACGGGCTGAAAGGCCCCGGCAGGCCACAATACACAGTGGATCCGGCAGCAGTTTCCTTTCGGGGAAAGTTGTTTCACGTGGCTACGAGACCTCCAAAACCTCCCCTGCCTCGCCACACCAACATCTCCATTCTGTTAGAGACAGTTGCTACGCAGCAGGGAAAACTCTCCACCTGGAAGGATCCTGGGATAGCCAATTAGCACACACACACCCCTTCCACATGGGTATGGCTGAGGACAGCGACGGGTTCCACCTTATCTAGCACTCCCCTCCCCCACCCTGCTTTCTCTCAGTGCTGCGAGTCAGTTACACAGACTGCATTTATTTTGACACCATCTGATGTTGTTTTTAACGTTTAACTGTTTATTTTTGGATTTTGTATTGCATATTTTTTGTTGTCAAGGGCCCCGAGCTCTCTGAATTCAGGGAAGGGTGGTATACAAATAGAAATAATAAATAAACAAGCAGGGAGAAAGTCAACGAGTGAATCAGTCTGCCCCTGCTTTTATGTTACTGCTGTTATGGCCCCCTGACCCAGACCCCCCCCCCCTTCTTTGGAAGGACAGCTTGGTTGGCTAGGATGGTATCATGAACTACGGAAAAACCCTCTAAGGGGAAGTAGTAGCAGAGGCTCACTCTGATTGGTGAGTCGCCTCCATGACAATGGAATGCATCCAGCAGGGGGCTTGGGGGGGGGGAATGAGGTGGAAGGGTGGTTGGGGTTCTTTTTGGAGAGAGTGAATCTAATGGAGGAGGGGGCCTTTTGAGTGGCTGCCTTCAGAGAGAAAACGCTCCGTCTGGGAGACAGTGGGCAGGATGTCCCAGAGAGAGGGGCAGAGCAGACTCTGCTGAAGGGAGTTGCCAGAGTAAAAGGTCAGACCCAGGTTAAAAAAGAGAAAGACACCCACTCACACAGGGACTAGTTGGGATTCAGAGCCCAAGCAGGGGGACCCTGGTTTATCGGTGGTATAAATTCACTAGTATCACATCTGCCTGCTTATTGTAAGGAACCTTCTGATAGAGCCTAAACATTGTTTATAGTGCTTATAGTGGGCACTGGTTGGTTGCCAACTGTTTTGTTCTCATAAAACCTTTCCCCCCATTTCCCTGCCTCTCATTAAGAATAAATCTTTCCTCTTATTTCATTTTTAAACCCCGCTATTGGTGCCATTCTTTCATACCTGTCGGGAAAGGTTTGGGCTCCTGAGGTTCCCTTTACCTGAGAAGGGTTCCTCACACACGTTCATGTGACACAGACCAGTCCATTCACAAGAACACACAAAGATGGCTTGGTGGGCCCTTGGTTTATCAAGGTCAGTACGGTCTACTCAGACTGGCAGCAGCTCTCCGGGGTCTCAGGCGGAGGTCTTTCACATGACCTGCTAGCAGAACCTGTTAACTGAAGATGCCCCAAGCTGAACTTTGCATAGGCATATCGGCTGCTCTGCTGTGGAGCCACCCACCAATCGGAGTAGACAAAACTGATCTTGACCTATTCTCTGACTGGCAGTGGCCTTTCACATCTCCTACAACCCAGAGATGTTGCAGATTAAAGCGGCCACGGTCTGCACTGGAGGGAGGTGCCCTGTACCTGAGCCGGGGCCCCGGCCCTGTTTTCACAACTTTCTTCCTACACAAAGAAGAACCGTGCAAAGAAGCCCCCCCCCCCCCCCCCGAAGCTGAAGCAGCAAATGAGGCCAATCCCGGGCAGGACAGTTACAAAAATCAAAACAGGTATGAGACAAAAAACAACAACGCCGCAGATTGCAAAACGGCATATTATGTTTCAAAAAGCATTTGCTTGAGAGTGGCAGGCAACCAGCGGAATAGCTGGGATGATTACCTCTCTCTGCTTTTCCCTGAAAATTGCTGCCTGTGCATCAATTTCTTCCTGCATCCTCCGGCGGGCTGCCATCATGGCTTCCTCTCGCCGAACGATCGCTTCAGGCTCTAACCCAAACAAAAGAAAAAAAGAGTTATCAAAATCTTCCACCTCTGAGAAGAAACAAATATCCTCAAGCTACTAGGAGCAGCGCAAGACATCCCAGAAGCACTCGACGTCACCTTCGTTCCACTGAGCATATTCAGAAGCCTTCCACCTGATCAGACTGCTCCACTTCCACATTCAGAGGCAGTCAACTTCAGAATAACTGCCAGAAGGCAACACCAGGGGAAGGCCTCAGCCTCTATGCCCTGCTGTTGGCCCTCCAGAGGAACTGGTTGACCACTGGGAGAGACAGGATGTTGGACTAGATGGACCACTGGCTTGATCCAGCAGGGTTTTTCTTACATTCTTAAGTGGTCTAATCTAACAGTACAAATGCATCATAGGAAGCAATGATGCACTAGTTCAGAAGTCCCATCAAGAAGTCTGAGAATAAACTAGTGATGATATAATTTCTGGCCACACAGAACTACCCAGCTCTGCTGGAGAACATAGTGAAACTGGGAAGCCCAGTTTCTTTCTGCACTAAACCCTTGAGCCAATATGAAGCCGGAACATTACGGGGACTGGGAGAAAAAAAATCCCCTTTCACATGACTTCTTCAAGTCTTACAGCTACAGACATCAAAAATTTCAAATGTGTTAGTCAATCTAGAACCTAAGCCAGCTGTGAATTTCTACAGGTTTAGTACCATGTACATATGTTTGATTCACAATTCCCTCAGCATCGCAATTAATGTTAGCTTCATGACATTTGTTGGAATTAATTTAAAAAACTCTACATCTTTCTGTAATAGTTCAAGGATTTGACTTCCACATTTGAAATTTTTGACGTCTGTAGCTATAAGATGTGAAGAAGTCATGTGAAATGGGATTTTTTTCTACCAGTCCCCATAGTCTTTCAAGCCTCAGTTCGTCTCAGCATCCTGTGTACTTTAACATATGAATTGGTGTAGCCCATGAGTTGGGCTTGTATACATGTTGTGTATCGTGTTCCTTGCACACCAGCTATATTGTGCAGAGTGTATTAGGCTCTTACAGCCTTTGTTTAAGCCTAAAATGGAGTTTGTTAATTATCTTGTTTAAATAATACACCATTTCTATTTCTGGAACTGCTAGCATCCTTTATTGTTGCTAAGTGTCTGTATACAATTACAAGATCTTTGAACGGGATTATACATGGTGCTTTAGTTGTTCCTGATATCCTCACACACCGTGGCCCTTTGGTTTTGTTTCTCTAGGAGGCAGGTTTCGCACAGTGCAAGGAATGCCACTGAATGGAACAGCGTTAACAGCACTCCACACAAAAGACAAAAGGACTTCCATGATTCTCCCGAGTTTGCCTATCAAGTACAACTTCTGTCTACACAAACTGTTTATATAGCGTCAGCATACAAGAAGGACAGGTCCCTGCCCC